>NC_133617.1:390642472-390819972 GCF_048593235.1 Sminthopsis crassicaudata
CTATAAGGAAGCAAAGACAAAATGGACAGTTCTGAATATGTCTTCTCTTATATATGTGCTTTCTTGAAATGGAAATTTATTGTTAAATATTTTGAATCCTCCTGATGTTCTGCTGTGCATCTAACAGTGTTTTTTTAAATTTTTTCTTTTGTTTTTTATTTTGTATTTGTTTTGAATAAATACATTTAATTAATAAAAGAAAGAAAAAAGGAAATAATATATCAAGCATTGGGTTATTAGAAAGGAGTGTTAAAAAACCAAATTATTTGGTTCCAGACCTGCTGGTGCCAAAACAGTCTTTTAAAAGATACTATGAACTATTAATTCTTGCAGATATTTTTTATTACAGTTTACAAATTTATTTTGAATTATTAAATATTGAAATATAATGTAAAATCTAATGCTTTCCCCCAAGCTGCATTTACAAATAGGTCTGTAAAAGCCAGGTTAGAAGTTTGCTGGTTTCTGATAGCTTTTAACTTTTTCAGAATATATAAAAATAAAATCTGATAATTGATTATATGGGTTTTTATTTAATGGGGGAAAATGAAGAAGTACTCTTTGTAAAAAATTAAAAAAAAATTCAACTCTCTCAAAATACCCACCCACCCACCCACACCCATCCACCTACATTCACCTCTAAACCTTCCACATTTTCCACTGCTACTTAAAATGGTACCTGAACTTTTAAAGATACTGTTTCACTATATGTCAGATAGCTTAGTTTTTGACTCATAAAGTAGTGGTTTTCAAACTTTTGTTCTCAGTATCTTTATAGTATTAAAAATTATTGAGGATCTGTCCAAAGAGTTTTTATGTGGGTTATATTTTTATATATTTACTATATTGAAAATAAAAACCTAGGCCCTCTGAAAGGATTTCAGAGACCCCCCAACTAGGATTCTCTGAACCACCCTTTGAGAACCAGTGTCCTAAAGAAATGTGAAATAAATGCTCACTAATGAACACCTAACTCACTATCTACAACCTGGAATATAACAAACCTCTGAAAGTATACAAGTATAAGCTTCCCTATTGCAGAGTCACATAGTCCAGCCTTCAATCCATCTCCTTGGTATAGGATCTGAGAAAGAGGAGAGCTGAGTATAGGTTGCAAAACTCATACAAAGCTACCTGGAGGAACAATGGCTTTTGGAAGAGAAGTGAGTTTTAGGAAACAGATGGCCTCAATTCTGAGAGAGGGAAGGATGCTTAATTAAAATGAATTTAGACTAGATCAAGCTTTCTTAAACTGTGGATTGCGATTCCATAAGGGGTCATGTAACTGAATGTGGAGATTTAAAAATATGAAAATATCCATCATCTCTGAAAAACACTGAAGATGCTCTATGTCCTGTAGTATCAAATGTTCTACCAAGATTTAATTATAATTGTAGTAATAATTATCATTTTTTTTTTTTTTTTTTTTTTGCTGAGGCAACTGGGGTCAAGTGACTTTTTTATTTAAGGGGGAGAATGAAGAAGTACTCTTTGTAAAAAATTTCAAAAAAAATTTCAACTCTCTGAAACACCCACCCACACCCACAGGGTCACACAGCTAGGAAGTGAGAATAGATTTGAACTCAGGTCCTCCTGACTTCAGGGCTGGTGCTCTATCCACTGAGTGACCTTGCTGCCCCCAAGATTTAATTCTTTATATAAAAATAAACAAGCACATCCATCTCATTAGTATGCAAATTTGCTTTCACCTTTAATAAATGATAAAATTAAATGTATACCAAAGAATTGTTTTAAAATAAATTTATGATTTATTATCAGTAAATCAATAAATATTTGATTTGTATATTATTTTATATATCTTTGTACCCTGGGACATATAAAAATTTCTTGGACAAAAAAGGAATCACTAGTGGGAAAAGTTTAAGTTGCCCTGGACTAGATTCCTTCTAAGGCCTCTTCAAGCTTTAGTAAAACAATGTTCTTGTTTAACATATATTGGATTACTTGCTGGCTAGGGGAGAGGGTCGGGAGAAGGGAAGGAGAAAAAAAATTTAGAACACAAGATTTTGCAAGGGTGAATGTTGAAAATTATCTTCGCATGTACTTTGAGAATAAAAAGCTTTATAAAAAATAAACAAACAAAAATAAGGTTCTGGGCTCTCTCTCAGAGGGCCCTCTTGTAGATTCCCTTGGGCCACCATCTACCTACCTAGGGTTCTAGGGTACACCTGAGGTGTTGAGATTATGATTCTGTAATACTATCTATCAGGAAACCTTCTGTTCTGTGTTTCATCACTGTCAACTTATAGTGATTGACACTCTAGTTTTATTTAACCAGCTTTTACAAAGGAATACTACTAGGTGTCAGAGATAGAAAAACACAAAGGAGTCCTTGTCCTTGAGAAACTTACATTCTACCAGGAGATATACCCTGAGAAGCAACAATTCCCTATTTGGAAGTATCACTTGAGTTGAATCTTGAAGGAAGTGAGGACTGAAAAAAGGAGGTTGAACGAAATAATTTCTAAAGTCTTCTAGTCTGGATACTTCTGTGTCTAATCTGGTGGTGAGCTGGGAAGATGGTGATGGCTACTTTTACAGCCTTGGAGTCCATAAATGTACTTTGGCCCACATTGGGATAGCTCTCCCTGGCCATCTCCTTCTTCTCCTGATGACTAAATAATTCCATATTTATCCAAAGTTCAACTGAGCTTTGAGAAATTGTTCTTCTCTAGCAACAGAGTTAGCCGGGGGTAATAGTGGATAGAGTACTAGCAAGTCACTTCAACTCTGTCTGCCTCAGTTTCCTCAACAATAAAATGGGGTTATTACTAGAATCTATCCCACAGAATTGTTGTGAGAATCAAATGAGATAATTGTAGGTTATTTAGTACAATGCTTGGTACATAATGGGAGTCTTATAAATATTTGTTCATGACTTCCCCTTTTCTGCTATTTGCTTGTTACTGAAAATGTCCATTCTTCCCCTGAATATTCTGTTTTCCTGGCCCTGTTTCCAGGTAGGATTTGGAGGGTGAGGCTGAGGGAGAGGGGAAGGTAGGAGTGGGGAATGATAAAGAGCTTATAACTCCTTAGAGTCTCAAAGGAAGCAGAGAAGAGAGCTGATATCATCCAAGGAGAAAGGCAACGCTGCCTTGGGGTTAGGGTCATTGAAACCCTCAGATGAGCCATTCCTAGAAGGATGAGTTGGTCTTTCTTGGGTTTATTTCATAGGGATATCGACTGGTCATATATATTAAACAGTCATGTTTTTTTTTTGTCCAGTTCAATCCAATATAACCTAGTCCAGACATAGGAGTTCAGTAAGCATTTGTGAAGTGCCCACTGGGTAAGGAGACAGATGAAATGAGATATAGTTCTTACCTTATTTTAAGTAAATCTAGACCTCCAGGTTCCATCATGCTTACTCTTCAGTATCTTTTTTAAAAATTAAAAATAGTTATATTACTAAAAAACAGAATAAGTAAAAAGGAAAACAGAACAGGAATACAAAACAAAATGAAACAAAACAAAAGAGAACATTGTCATGTGCTCAGGAGAACATCATCAGGAGAGCATTCAAAATATATAGCAACAAATTTGCAGATCAAAAAATTATATATATTAATAGAAGAAATTATATTCATGAGTGTCCATCTTTTCTTTACTTCCTTGTAAATTGTTCTTTTGTTTTCTGCTGTGCACCTTATTTACTTTATTCTTTTTCCTCCTTTTTCATCTTCCCCACTATCCCCAAGTAGGCTATAGTTAAGAAAGAATATATTTATGTATTCATATGTAGATTATATACATACATATACACACATTTGCCCCCTCCCCTCCCACATATCTTTCCTATCCCTGCTGACTTTTTGCTTTATTTCTGCTCCTAACTTGCCTTGCTATTAGTTAACCTCCCCCCACTCATGGAGTCTTCCTTTGTATTCCATTATTTTTTGCTTCCTTGTCTTTCCATCCACCCTTATTTCTTTATAGATTTTGGAGGGTGCTATGCCCTTCATGGTTTATATGTGGTGCCTATTGAACCCATTCCTGAGATGAGTAGGTTTTCAGAACTACAAGCCCCCCTCTCCCCTGTAATGCTTCTGTGTCCATTCATCCTCTGCACATCATTTATATAACATAATACTATTTTTACCTTAACTATGCTCCAGTCTTTCCATATTTAAATTCCATATTTGTCCTAAGTTCAACTGAGCTTTGAGAAATTGTTCTCCTATAGCAACAGAGTTAGCCAGGGGGTAATGGTAGATAGAGTACTAGGCCAAGTTTAACTAGCAAGTCTTAACTTAACTAGCTGTTATTGAGCTGCCTATTGTTGATATCAATCTTAAACATATGATATTTTAAAATATTTTTAAATGTTTAAAAAACACACATATCGAATTCCTTGAAACTGATTTTTGATATTGGCTCCTATATGTTAAATTTTCTATTAAGTTTGGATTTGATTGATAGAAAGTCTTGAAAGTCTGCAAGTTCATTGAATGTTCATTTTTTCTCATTCAATATCATAAGTAATTTTGCTGGAGATGATATTTTTGGCCACAGACCTAATTCTTTTGATTGTCAGTAGATATGAATCCAGGACCTGCAGTCTTTTATTGTGTCTGTTGATAAGTCCTGTACAATTCTAATTGTAGCTCCAGCATATTTGAATTGTTTCTTTTCTTGTTTCTTGCAAGATTTTCTCTTTGATCTGGGGTTTTTGAAATTTGACAATAATGTTCTTATGTGTTTTCCACTAAGGATCTCATTGAGATGGTGACTGGTGGATTTTTTTCTATTCTTACTTTCCCCTCATGTTCTATCACTACAGGACAATTTTCATGGATTAGTTGTAGCATTATTGTGTCAAGGTTCTCCTTCTGGTCACAGCTTTTAGGTAGTCCAATTATTCTTATAGTTTTTCTTCTTGATATGTCCTTCATATCTGTTGTTTTTCCTATAAGATATTTCACATTCTGTTTTATTTTTTCATTTTTTTTAATACTCTATTTTGTTATTTCTTGTTCTCTCATAGCTGCATTGGCTTCCCTTTTAAAAAGTTTTTCCTCAATGTCTTTCATTTGATTTTTAAAATTCTTTTTTGAGTTCTTCTATAAATTCTCTATGAGCAGGAAGCCATTTCACACTGCTCTTTAGGGTAGAAGCTTTTTTTTTTTTTTTTTTTTTAACTTCAGTGACCTCCTCTGAAGACAAACTCTGGTCTTCCCTGTTCCCATTGCATGTTTCAATAGTGGGGCTCTTTCTTCTTTGCTGGTTCATTTTTTAAAATAAGAAATATTAGTATAAGCACCTCTAATCATAGAGGGGTGGGGGAGGAGTGGTGTTTGGGGCTTCACTTCAGCTCTTTCCTCTGACCAGAAACCCCAGACCAAGAGCTCCACCTTCTAGCAAGTGCCCACAGAGTCCCTGCCGTACTCACCAGGTGCTAGTTCCTTCTTGCCCAGGGCTGCATCCTTGCAGCCCAGCTGAGCCTGATATTCCTAAATAGCCAAGGTTCCTTCAGTCTTCCTGGACCCAGACCCTGACTCCAGGTGATGAAAGTTTCTGTGGTTCCAAGGAGACTTCAGTTGCACCCAGCTAGCTCCAGGGCTCCCCACTTGTTGTTTCTACAGAGCTAGCCTGGAGGTGTTTGCACTTCACACAGGATTACCCTGACCCCGGCACCTGGAGCACCCCTGTTCTGCCCAAGCCTTCTTGATTTTTCACCAGTCTATGTTTGTCCTGAGGTGCAAATCTGTTCTATGTGTGGGGGAAATCTGGAGAGCTTGAAATTTACCAACCAACTCCATCATCTTGCCCAAATCCTCCCATTCACTCTTCAGAATCATGCTTTTTCTTTGTATTAATTTGACCCACGATTCAACCCTAACTCTGCTTCTTATTAGCTGGTTGACCATGAACAAGTCACTTCTTTATTGATCTTATTGTATAGGTGGAAGACTGATTGTTAAGAACTAAATTGAATACATTTAGACCATCATTGTTGATGTCCACTTAAGGTTGAAGATTTGTTCAATTATTGTTTCCATATGTTTCAGCACTTTGCTATTAAGGGATGATCTGATAATGTGGTTCTAAGAGATAAGAAATGTGTCAAGGGCTGGTGGAATGGACTCATATCTTAATTCAAATGACATCCCTAATCTTTCTTTTAGACCACTTGATGTACCCCTAAGAGGGTCATGACATTGTGAATCAAGATGTCTTGTTCTCTTTACTTGATATATGCCCTAGTCATCATATAACTATTATGAAACTGTTCCATCTCATCATATCAAATCTATAACTAAGATAAGAGCTGGATTACTCAGTTTTGGGTTCCATTTTGAGCAATCTCTTATGGAATAGATACAATGATATAGGTTAAATGACTGTCTGTCTAAGTAGATAGAAGAGTTAGTTTCCAAACAGGTCAAATGCCCAAACTCAAAAAAGTAGTTATTAATTGTTCTATGTTGGTTTGGAAGGAGGTCTCTAGTAGAGTCCTATGGATTTATGCCAAATATTTTTGTCAATTAGTCGGTTAAGAAGCCTTTATTAAGTACTTACTTACCATTGTGACAAATGCTAGAGATTCAAAGAAAGGCAAAAGTAGTTCCTGCCATCCAAGAACTTATGTTCCAATGGATGAGAGAATAGGTAAGCAACTAGATGTACATGAAATTTATGGAAGGTAGTTGGAGAGCAAAGGCTTTGGCATTGGAGGGGAGGGAATCTGGAAAGACCTCTTGCAAAATGTGGCATTTGAACTGAACCCTTAAAAAAGTCAAGAGGTAAAGAGAACATTCTAAGCACAGGGGATATTCAGTCAAAGGCAAAGAGTGGGGAGATAGAACATTATGTTTGAATAACTACAATTAGGCCAGCTTAGCTGGATGGTAGAGTGCATCTAAGGGAGCAAAGTGTCAGGACACTGGACTAGTAGGAAGGGGCCAGGTTAGGAAGAGATTTAAATCCTAAAAAACGTGCTTATATTTGGGTTCTGAAGGGAATAAGGAACCACTGGAGCTCATGAGTAGGGAGTGATATGGTTAAGCCTAAGGCTTAGGAAAGCAGTTGAGGGGAGGATAGATTGGAGTAGGAAGGTAGTTGAGTTGGGGATACTAGTTAGGAGAATATTGCAATGATCCCAGTGCCATTAACTGTGTGAATGGAGAGAAGGAAATGTATATAAAAGATGTTGTAAACATGGAAAGAACAACAGTTGGCAATAGATTGGATATTGTAGGAGGAGTACTTCCCCCCTGACATCATCTCTGATTTATTTTATATATATCATGTTTGTACATAGTCGTCTTCATGTTATCTCCCATAATGTACTCCCTGGATATTGAGCTCCTTGAGATCAGGGCCTATTTTTGCCTGTCTTTTTAAACTCATTGCCTGGCATAGAGTTGGTGCTTAGCAAATGCATGTAGACTTGGTGAATGTGAGTGAGTTGAGGATGAGGTTATGAAGCTGGGTGATTAGGAGGATAGAATTGGGAAGGGTGGAAGGAGGGAGAGTTTGTTGGGAAAGATAAATTCTGTTTGGACATGCTAAGTTTGAGATATTTATGGGTCATCCAGTCTGAGGTGTCCAAAAGGCATTATAGATATTATAGCTTGGGAGAAAAAATACATGCACACACATGTATATACACACATACACATAAATATATACATATACACATGTATACACATGTACAAATATATATGTAGATATGTGTCTATATGTATGTGCGTATATCTATCTATCTAATCTGTGTATATATATTTGCATGTAATAATCAAGCCCATGTAAGTTGATGAGATCACCAAGTGAAAGAGTAGATGGGGGAAAGAAAAAAGGTCTCAAATCCGCCCTTTGGGATATAGCCATGATTAGTTGGATGAAAAAAAAGCAAAGAAAACTCAGAAGGAGTTAGATAGGAGGAAAAACTGTTATAAAGCCTGGAAACAGCAGCCACTAACTAGTTAATTAGCCAAAATGTCACAAAGCCTAGAAATGAAAGATAGGAGGTGAACAGCAATATCAAATGCTGCAGAAAGGTCCAGAAGGATCAGGCCTGAGGAAATGCCATAGATTTGGCAATTAAGAGATCATTGGTGCCTTCAGGGAGGTTTGTTTTCCATTGAGTGATGAATTAGGAAGCCCGAATTCAGAATGTTTAGAAGAGAATCATAGGAGAGGAAATTGAGGCACTTAGTGTAAATGACTTTTTCAAGGATTCCAAAGATTTATTCCCAAAGATGAGAGATATAGGGTGATAGCTACCAGAGATGTAGGATCAAGGGAGGTTTTTTTTTTTCTTTAAGAACTGGGGAGTCATCGTCATGTTTGTAGGCAACAGGGAAGTTAATAGAAAGAAATGGAAAGTTAGAGAAAGAGGCTGAGGTGAGAGCAATCTGAGAGAGAGACAAAGGTTCATGGGAATAAAGGAGCAGATAGAAGGAGGAGATATATGAATGAAGAGAAGAGGAGAAAGGAAATCTCTCCTCTCCTCTCCATGAAGGGACCTTTATAACCATCCAATCCAATCCTTTCGTTTTACAGATAAGAAAAATGGGGCCCAGAGAGATGAGTTTATTTGCCCCAGGATCATACAGATGAATAACAGTCAGGATTGGAATTCAGGTCCTCTGATGGAGTCCGCAATTGCTGCCATCACTTCTCAGATTCCTAGAATTCTGTTCTTCCATAGTGCCCCTTCCCCAAATCCTGTTCTAATCAATGTGTTCTGGAAACTCAATACAATGGCCTCATCTTCACACTCTGTGTGTGTGTGTGTGTGTGTGTGTGTGTGTTGATATAGAGGTAGCTATAGAGGAGAAAGTCTCTTTCCTAAAAACTCTCCCAGTACATATAGTTTTGAGGAGATAACTAATTCTACATTGACACTCTGTCTCTGTCTCTGTCTATCTCTGTTTGTCTCTGTCTTTCTCTGTCTCTTTGTCTCTCTGTCTTTCTCTCTGCCTCTGTCTCTGTCTCTTTGTCTCTGTGTGTCTCTCTGCCGCTGTCCCAGGAGTTAACTTCCTGGGAGGTAAGGGTACAGTGGCACCCCACTTACAGAGGACTGGGCCTGGGGTCAGGAAGATCCATTTTTCTGTGTTCAAATCTGGCCTCAGATACAGACTAACTGTGTGACACTAGACAAGTCAACTTAATCCTGTGTACCTCAGTTTCCTCATCTAGAAAGTTAGTGGAGAAGGAAGTGGTAAAGCACTCCAGTGTCTCTTCCAGAAAAACTCCAAATGAGATATTCGCGAGTTAGGCTAGATCTGAGAGATAAGACATAGTTCTCTGTTCAAAAGCCATTATTTTTCCTTTCCCTTGGGGATGGGAACAACTGGAAACAGTGGTGTCAATCATTCTAGGGAAGTTTAATTTCTGACTTGAGAGTGGTGTTTAGAGATAGAATCAAGATAAGACAGTCAGAGATAAGTGTTTTCCTGTCTATAGGACTGTTAGAGTTTCTTGTCATGGGGTAGAGGGAGGGGCATATTTTTAAGCAGCACAGAATAAGTCAGATAGAGGAAAATAGATAGAGGAAAGTGAAAAAGAGAGAGAGACAGAGACAGAAAGAGAGACAGAGAGAGAGACAGTCAGACAGATAAGACAGACACAAGCACAGAAAGAGAGACAGAGACAGAAAGAGATAGAGACAAAAACAAAACACACACAGAAACAGAGACAGAGAGAGATAGAGAAAAATAAAGAAAAATAAGACAAAAGGGAACAACCATGAGAGAAAGAAAAGTAAACAAAAAAAGAGAAAATGTATGTTCCAGTCTGCACTCATTCTCCATGGTTCTCTCTCTGCATGGTATTTTCCATCTCAAGTCTATTGGCATTGTGTGGGATCACCATGTTGCTGAGTTGATCACCACACAATCATGTTGTTACTGTGTACAATATTTTCCTAGTTCTGTTCACTTTACATAGTGTCAGTTCATGTAAGTCTTTCCAGGAAGATACACTTTTCTAAGGAATAATTGAGGGAAATTAGAGTAAGGTTCTCTGGTCTATCCACTTGCCATTTTGCTTTTCTATTTACCTGTTTGTCCACCTGTATGTCTGCCTGTCCATAAAGCTGCCCATTAGTTACCTGTCTTTCTCTTCACTGACCAGTATTACCTTCTGATTGCAGAATGGTCCAGAAGCATTGGGACTAAGAAAATTCTATAGACAATTTGGAACTGTGCTCAAAAAGTTATCAAATTGTGCATACCCTTTGGCCTAGCAATGTTTCTACTGGGATTATATCCCAAAGAAATACTTAAGAAGGGAAAGGGACCTGTATGTGCCAAAATGTTTGGGGCAGCCCTCTTTGTAGTGGCTAGAAACTGGAAAATGAATGGATGTTCATCAATTGGCTGAATAAATTATGGCATATTAATAATATGAAATACTATTGTTCTGTAAGAAATGACTGGCAGGACGATTTCAGAAAGGCCTGGAGAGACTTACATGAACTGATGCTGAATGAAATGAGCAGGACCAGGAGATTATTATACATGGCAACAACAAGACTATACCATGATCAGTACTGATGGACGTGGCTCTCTTCAACAACGAGATGATCCAAATCAGTTCCATTTGTACAATAATGAATAGAACCAGCTACACCTAGTGAAAGAACTCTGGGAGATGACTATGAACCACTATATAGAATTCCCAATCCCTCTGTTTTTGCATGCCTGCATTTTTAATTTCCTTCTCAGGTTATTTCAATGTATCCAACAGTTGTGCTGTTTTTTTTTCTTTCTAAAAAACTACTACTTATCATAAGGGGCAGGCAAAGGTAGAGGAAGGGGTATTATGGTGATATGAGAAACAAAATAATATCAGTAAAATTTTATAGAAGATAAAAAAATAATAATCAGTTATATTGGGAAGTTAATTGGGAAGTTATCTTTCACATTGTGGGTAGAAAAGAATTTTCTATTAGGCACAGGGAAAAGAACATTTTAAAAGACAATAAAAAAGTAATATTCTTTAAAATTAGAAAAATTTCTGCATAACCAAAAAAGTGCTACTAGAATTAGAAGAAAATATGTGAATCACAAAAAAATTCTCAACAAAAAATCTGATATCCAACATCCACATGGAATTAGAACAAATCTGTAAGATTGAGTGATAAATAAGCAGTCAAAAGATATGAATAGACAATTTGCAAAAGAAAAAAAGTTAAACTATTGAAACCACTTGGAAAATAATTCAGAGTCACTAGTCATCAGATAATATAAATTAAAACAATTCTGATAACATTACCTTACATTCATCAAATTGACAGGCATGATAAAAAATGAACACTTCAACAAGGGAAGGACTTTGGTAACTCCTTACAAGTAGAGCAATGAATTCTTTCAATCATTTGGGAAAAAATTTGGAATTATGCAAGAAAAAATTACTAAATTGTTCTTACCTTTTGATCCAGTGATTCCTGAATTAGATTTATGTCCCAAAGGAGTGATAGGAAGAAAGATCCTTTCTGGACCAAAAAATTCTGAGCAGCACTTGTTTTAGTGATAAAAGTCTGGAAGCAAATGATGTGCCTAATAACTAGAGAATATCTGAGAAAATTATGGAATCTAAATATGAAACTCATAGATTCTGGGCTCACTCTCCCAAACTCCACTAGGACTCTCACATTGGGTCTCCAAAAAGCACTATTGTTTCTTTTCTCAGGGTTCTAGGAGTAGCTAGAAGATGTTGGGAGGTAGTTTTTCTAGTATTCCTCAGAAGTACTAGTGATGTTCTTTCATTGATTGTCTTTTTATATTTATTAGTCAGCCTAGCTCAATTATTTTTTATTAACAGGTTCTAGGGTACAGATAAAACTATATCCTCAGCTTTCTTCTCCTATGTCACAAATTCTATTATGGAGTGGCTACTTTCCTCCATGGTTCCCATCTACTTTAGCAATGAACTTCTTATTGACAGGAATCAACTCCAGAGTAGGAGTTTGTTTTATTAATTCCACTATCTGATCTGCTATCTCCCTAGAGCTATAACAATGGGATATTACAGGCTACTTAAGGACCAGGGAGATACTGTTCAGAATTTCTCATGTTTTGTGGTCTTCTTGATCTATAATAGTTTTCAAAAGAAGTTCAGGAAGAGCCTGTATGAGGCTAAGGGTTCAGAGGGGAGCTTCAGTTGGTCCTGCATCCAATACTGTCTGAGAAGTTAAGCTGAGTTCTGACTACTGACCATTACATATTCCATGGGATTAAAAGGATATAAACAACTGAAGGCACGTGAGAAAGTTAAGCAGGAACAGTGCAAACCAAACAAAATCTGGAGTCAGGTGGGATGAGATGATAACTAGGTCAAGTCAGGAGGAGTGAATCAGTGACTAGCAGGACCTGGGCTGGTTGAGGAACAACAATCAAGCTAACAACATCTTTCTTCCTTTTTCTCCAAAAACTCCTCAGAGAACCATGTCATTGCCCATTTGCCAGTCAATCTTTCATTTCCTGTGTTTCCTTCTTTTGATTCATAGGAGAAAAGCCATTTTTGTCTTCTCACTTTTAGATGAATTACTCTTTGATTGCTTATTTTCAGTATCATTTAAATGTTCTATAAAAACAAAACAAAATTTTATGGTCATCAATCTGAACTGTTTGTTTACTGAATTCTTGAAATGAGAATGAGAAAAGGGGAGCTGAAAACCTTAAAGGGATAGGAAACTTTTAACCCTAAACTCAAAATAAAATGGGGATAGGGACATTTAGAGAGAGAGAAAGAGAAATATAAACAAATTCAGATGAATCTATGCATGTTGTATATATTAATTATATATAATATATTACATACATATATGTGATATATTAAAGATCATTTGAATTTCAGATATTCCTTCTACTTACTTTTTTCCAAAATTATCTTTTTTTTAAAATTAATTTTATAATTATAACATTTTTTTGACAGTACATATGCATAGGTAATTTTTTTTTTTTTACAACATTATCCCTTGTACTCCCTTCTGTTCCAAATTTTTCCCCTCCTTCCCTCCACCTTCTCCCCTAGATGGCAGGCATTCCCATACATATTAAATATCTTATAATATATCCTAGGTACAATATATATGTGCAGAACTGAATTTTGTTGTTGTTGGTGCAAAGGAAGAATTGTATTCGGAAGGTAAAAATGATCTGGGGAGAAAAATAAAAAATGCTAACAGTTTACACTCATTTCCCAGTGTTCCTTTTTTGGGTGTAGCTGATTCTGTCCATCATTGTTCAATTGGAATTGGATTAGCTCTTCTCTATGTTGAAGATATCCACTTCCATCAGGAAACATTCTCATACAGTATCATTGTTGAAGTGTATAATGATCTCCTGGTTCTGCTCATTTCACTCAGCATCAGTTGATGTAAGTCTCTCCAAGCCTCTCTGTATTCATCCTGTTGGTCATTTCTTACAGAGAAATAATATTCTATAACATTCATATACCATAATTTACCCAACCATTCTCCAATTGATGGGCATACGTTCATTTTCCAGTTTCTAGCCACTACAAAAAGGGCTGCCACATACATTTTGGCATACACAGGTCCCTTTCCCTTCTTTAGTATTTCCTTGGGATATAAGCCCAATAGCAGCACTGCTGGATCAAAGGGTATGCACCATTTGATAACTTTTTGGGCATAATTCCAGATTGCTCTCCAGAATGGTTGGATTCTTTCACAACTCCACCAAAAATGCATCAGTGTCCCAGTTTTTCTATATCCTCTCCAACATTCATCATGATTTGTTCCTGTCATCTTAGCCAATCTGACAGGTATGTAGTGGTATCTCAGAGTTGTCTTAATTTGCATTTCTCTGATAAATAGTGATTTGGAACACTCTTTCATATGAGTGGATTCAATTTCATCATCTGAAAATTGTCTGTTCAAATCCTTTGACCATTTATCAATTGGAGAATGGCTTGGTTTCTTATAAATTAAAGTCAATTCTCTGTATATTTTGGAGATGAGGCCTTTATCAGAACCTTTAACTGTAAAAATGTTTTCCCAATTTGTTACTTCCCTTCTAATCTTGTTTGCATTAGTTTTGTTTGTGCAGAAACTTTTAAATTTGATGTAATCAAAATTTTCTATTTTGTGATCCATAATGATCTCTAGTTCTCCTTTGGTCACAAATTCCTTCCTCCTCCACAAATCTGAGAGGTAAACTATCTTATGTTCCTCTAATTTATTTATGATCTCGTTCTTTATGCCTAAATCATGGACCCATTTTGATCTTATCTTAGTACGTGGTGTTAAATGTGGGTCCATGCCTAGTTTCTGCCATACTAATTTCCAGTTTTCTCAGCAGTTTTTGTCAACTAATGAATTCTTATCCCAAAAGTTGGGATCTTTGGGTTTGTCAAACACTAGATTGCTATTTTTATTCACTATCTTGCCCTGTGAACCTATCCTATTCTACTGATCAACTAGACTATTTCTTAGCCAACACCAAATGGTTTTGGTGACTGCTGCTTTATAATATAGTTCTAGATCAGGTACAGCTAGGCCACCTTCACTTAATTTTTTTTTTCATTACTTCCCTTGAAATTCTCAACCTTTTGTCATTCCATATGAATTTTGTTGTTATTTTTTCTAGGTAATTAAAATAGTTTCTTGGGAGTCTAATTGGTATAGTACTAAATAAATAGATTAGTTTAGGGAGTATTGTCATCTTAATTATATTCGCTCGGCCTATCCAAGAGCACTGAATGTCTTTCCAATTATTTAAATCTGACTTTATTTTTGTGGCAAGTGTTTTGTAATTTTGCTCATATAATTCCTGACTTTCCTTTGGTAGATATATTCCCAAATATTTTATACTATTGACCGTTATTTTGAATGGAATTTCTCTTTGTATCTCTTGCTGTTGGATTATGTTGGTAATGTATAAAAATACCTTTACCAAGAAAAACCCCAAATGGTGTTACAGAGACTGAACATGACTGAACAATAGCACTTTCAGGTGACTCCCACATGCAGCTGCCTAGCTGAAAACCTGGCCTGAGGTGAAGTGATTTGAAGCTTCTGGAATTGTTTGGAATTAATGGATTTCAATCACTGAGCTTGTGAGCTACAGAGTCCTCAGTGAACTATCTTTTAGTTATCAGAGCTAGAAGCCTTATTACTCATATACTCTCCCTAGTGGATAGATAAGGACATTATCAATTTTTTAAAAAAATTAAATTTTAAAAATTTATAAAACAAAACAAGTAGTTCCATAAGCACTGCAATAAAAAAGATGATGTGAAGATTATCATTAAGGACATTATCATTTTTATTTATTTATTTAATAATTTATCCCTAGTTACATTCAAAAGTTTTTAATTTAAAATTTTTTTTGAGTTTTAGATTCTCTCTTTTATCCCCACCGACAATTAAGAAATCACATGTGAAGTTATGCCAAAAATTTCCGTAAAAGTCAAGTTATGAAAGAAAACGTAGATCTTCCACCCTAATGAAAATAAAACCCCCAAGTTAAAAAAAAGAGAGAGCGAGAAAGAAAGAATGCTTCAATCTATATTTAGACACAACCAGTTCCTTCTTTGGGCATGAATGGGATTTTTCATCATAAATCCTGCAGAGTAGTCGTGTATGATTGTACTACTGAGAATAGCAAAGTCATTTACAGCTGGTCATCCCAGAACAGTGCTATTATTTTATATATAGTACATTTCACTTTGCTTGAATTCATGGAGTACTTTCTGGGTTGTTTTTTTTTTTCCTGAAAGCATCTTTTTCATTATTTCCCATAGAACAATAATATTCCATCATCAACACATCCCATAGTTTGTTGAGAGAGATTTCTAGAAGATTTTTGTGAAACAAACAAGGGACAATAGAAACTTATTTTCCCAGACAGTAAATGTGATCAAGGAGTCTTTAAACTGAAAGGAGGACAGGGGAAAATAGATGGTTTTGGCAAGCCTGTTACCATGTAGATTAAAAAAGAGAACAAGTAATTCATAAAAGAGACAATGTCCAAGAAGTAATGGTGAAATTCATTATTCAATATGAAATTCTGGTAATAAACAAGGTGATTTAAACTTCTCAAGTAAAGGAGGAAAATTTGACCTCATATGTATAATAAGACTTGAAGAAACTGGATTCGTGACTGGAATATGATCCTGGAGGAGTTTATTCCATGAAGAAGGAACAGACTATGTGAAAAGGATGGTAAACTATTAAGAAGATATTGTCATCAGAAGAAATTCATAAAGTAAGTGGGTAGAAACTGGATGGAGAATGTTAGGATGAGAATCATCATCAGAAGAAATAGAAATGTTGTCTGCAGACCACTAAATAGAGAGAAGAATTAGATAAGGGGTTCAAAAAACAAATTATAAATTTTGTATGAAAACACAATATTGTGATGGGATTTTCTTCTATTTTTCTTTTTAGGTAGGATAATCTTTGGGTTGTAAAGGATAAAATAAAAATGGTTAAAAATTAGTGAAATTCAAAATAAAGGAGATGGATTTTCAGCAAAAAAGAAAGGAAAAAAGAGAACAATCTGCAAGCCTGAATGGTCAAAGCCTAGCACATGTTTCTGAGCATTTAGAAAGAGAAGCAGAGATCACTGCTTCATGTAAGTATCTGATAGAATCTGTAGACATCAGATGGATAAGGATTTGAATATATAGGTTTAGGACTGGTTACTATTAAGGTTGCAGAGCAAGGGCTGGCTAAACAGTGACGTTGTAGTGGAAATTTTTTGGTCAAGTATAAATTGTATGCAATGGTCTCAGAAGCAAGGAAGGAAACAAGCATTATTAAGCACCCACTATGTGTCAGGCCCTGTGCTAAGAATTTCACAAATATTTTCTCATTTGATCTTAATGATAAGTCTGTGACATAGGTTATTATTGTCATTTAACAGTTGAGGAACATTAGGCAGATATGTGTTAGAAATAATATTCTGAATTCCAAAAAGGGAGCAATGACTGAACAGACTCAGGATAAGGGAAGCAGTTTAATCTTTTTAATATATTCTGAAGACACAGGTGTGAAAACTCCATATGGGTTTATGCATACATCTTCACAGGTATCAGAGCCAATAGTTATATCTTATAATCCAACCCCAAGTCTCTGCCCCCTTCTCCTTAGAGTTGGAGATCATCAGAAGTCTCATATGTCATTCCACTCCCACTTCATAAACTTTTTAACATGTTTCCACTCCCTGATCATACAACCCATGTTCAGAGTTGGCGACTAATCCTGTCCTCAGTGTATGTCAATTAAAATGCATGAGATTTATTAAGCGTTTGTCTTCGCTAAAAGCTTGTATCTTGTCATCAATCCTACTGAGTCAGTTTTGAGACAACATTAGTCCTGATCCCCCTTATCAGAAACTTTTGTGGCCTAGCTAGCTTCTTGAGTCACAAGGTGATTGGTTGGAGATATCTTAATAGGATTCCTCCACCTAGTCCTTTGCAAGGTTTGTGGGAACCTAACTGATGTAGAGTTACTCTCTCCCACTGTCAGGAAGAAGCCCAATCAGCTATTATCAGGCTTTATTAAGTCCCAGACTATCCTTTTTGTACAGAGTGGTTGTGAGGATGGAACTCTTTATCAACCTCCATTATCTACTCCCCAAACTCTGCGTATCTTTTAACAACCTTTGAGATATTGATTAGTGCATCTTTTGACAGGTCTGGGACCTGGACTGCCAGGTATTCTATCTGGCTCCTCCTTAACCCCTTCTGATACCAAATTCTTCCCGTCTGTTCATAATGAAGATTTTTGCTAAGTCAGTCAATGGCATGCCTAAAGCTCATGGTATATTCCTTTTATGGATTCTTCCAAAGTCCTTTTCTTGATAATGATAATGTTATTGCTCTCCCAATTCTATTTCCTATTTGCCACTCCTGGTGCCTATTTAAAAAAAAAAACTTATTTTGTCTATAACGTCTTTCCCTAAACTACCGTTTGAAGGGAGTTTGGCCAATGTGAATTTGTCACATGTTTATTTTGAACTAGGAATTGCTACTTTGACCTCATCATAATTATCAACATTTCTAACATAGAGGTTAAGGGATTTTCTCGGGATCACTCAGTAAATGTCTGAAGTTAGATTTCTATTTGGATCTTTTTGGTTCTGATCCAGACCATTTAACTACTACACAGAAATCCCCTCCAAAAGGAGCAGGTAATTAGCTCACTAGAGAAAGGGATGTTTCTGGCATCTAGTAGGTGCTGTATAAATGCTTATTTCCTTCCCCAAAACTTAGATTCCGTGATTGGTGGATAGGGATGCAGGAAATCAGACCTGCAGACACAGGAAGACAGAAAGGAAGAGAGTCAGGTTAGGGGAACAGGTAGACACAGAAAAGGAGAAGAATATACAAGAATTCCCTTAAAGGGATAAGAAGACAGACAAATATATTGGATGGGGACATTTCTGAAGGTTGTTTGTCCTTTGTTTTCAAAAATTATGCAATAAAACATCTGTAAACCTTACCATATCCATAATGTTACTTTAACTAATGGAAACTATAAATTGTGGCTTGTCCCTCATTTTCGAAGAGGACCATGACAGGGAGATGATGACATGACATGCAAGTGAATTGGATTACATGAAGGAAGGCTGTGCAAAGTCGCCTGCCTCACTTTCTCCTCCAGAGCTAGCTGGGTCCAGTGGCCAGATCTAGATCAGGACGACTGGGGAGATGACCCTGGATGTAGTGGGAGACTTTGGCCTTTAGGTCTCAGTTTGACCAAGGCCACACTCATTCAGTGATTACTTGATGGATAGATTGCTATTGAGGCAACGAAAGCTTCTCTTTCAGCTAGTTTAAAGAAAATCTAAATAAAGAAATGAAGAAATCCGGGAGGGGAAGAGAGTTTCTGGCAAAAGCAGAACTGATTGTCATTTACATTCAATTTGAATCAATCAGGACCCAAATAATGACCAAATGGGTTTGGCCTGAAATTCTCTTTGTAGATGGACCCACAAACTGGTAAGCATACAGAGAAGCAGGCTATTGTTCCTGGGAATGGAAAAATTCTAACTCACTTGGGCAATCCCCTTCCATAACTCCCTGCCCCAGCTGGGGCTCTTCAACCTAAGAAATGTCAGATAGTCTCTTTATCTATCCTCACCCTAGACTGTTTATCTCAACGACAGTTCTTGAAAAGAATCAGACAAAAGGTTCCTATTTTGAGATATTTTCTAAAACCAGAATGAAGCTATCATACTTTCCTTCCTACCCACCTATGGATGGAAGTAGTAACCTAGGTAAAGACTATTACCAAGTTTTCCCTTCCCTCAGTGGGATTTTCTCTTTTATTTTCAATTCAATACTAATATTCACCCCTCAGTCAGAAATGAACTCAGAATAGACTATGAGTGAATGATATTAGCGCTGTATACAAAGTATGAAGAATAATATTACAAAACTCAGAATAGAGAGAATCATTAATAGCTAACATTTATAATTGAATTTCAAGCTTTTCAGACTACTTTATATTTATTATCTCGTTGGATTCTTACTACAACCCTCTAGGATAAATGCTACTACCCAGACTTTACAAATGAGGAAACTGAGATTCAGAGAATGTATCTTTACTGTGGTCACCCAACTAGTAACTGCTAATGATGGTTGAGTAACTGTTAAACTTAGGTCTTCCTATCAATTGTAGAATGGTTGGGTAAATTGTGGTATATGAAGGTTATGGAATATTATTGCTCTGTAAGAAATGACCAGCAGGAGGAATACAGAGAGGCTTGGAGAGACTTACATCAACTGATCCTGAGTGAAATGAGCAGAACCAGAAGATCGCTGTCCACTTCAATGTTGTATGAAGAGGTATTCTGATGGAAGTGGATATCTTCAACATAAAGAAGATCCAATTCACTTCTAGTTGATCAATGATGGACAGAAATAACTACACCCAGAGAAGGAACACTGGGAAGTGAATGTAAATTGTTAGCACTACTGTCTATCTACCCAGGTTACTTATACCTTCGGAATCTAATACTTAACGTGCAACAAGAAAATTGGATTTACACACATATATTGTATCTAGGTTATACTGTAACACATGTAAAATGTATGAGATTGCCTGTCATTGGGGGGAGGGAGTAGAGGGAGGGAGGGGAAAATTTGGAAAAATGAATACAAGGGATAATGTTATAAAAAAATTACTCATGCATATATACTGTCAAAAAATTTATAAATATAAAAAAAATAAAATAAACTTAGGTCTTCCTGATTCCAAGCCCAGCTCTCTGTCCATTCTGCCATGCTTTTTGAGGACAAATAAAGTTAGGAAGATAAATACTATTGGGTATAGCTTCCAGGGGAATATAGCAGTAATCCTGAGAACCTCTGACTTTAGAGTGCTACTGTTTTCACAATCTGTCTGTCAATGATCCTAAAGTCTTCTGGCCTTAGAATAGTCCTACAAACATTGCTGACTGTCAGATAGATAATCTGTTGGTCAGTGACAACCAAGTCCCTGAGACCACCCCTCAAACCTACATGTAAGCCATAAAATTAGTAAATAAGTAACATGAAGCTCTGGTCTCTCTAATTTTGTCCTATAAATTTATCTTCTTTCTCTTGGCTCTTTACTAAATCCTTTTGGAACTTGCTTTTCCTCAAATGGAGTTACGATTATAATAAACTGTACTTCTTGACTTGGAGATAGGTTCAAGTCTGCAAATTCTGTTGAGACACCTCGTAACACTGGTCTGCAGCCCAACCTTTTGGGGTCTCCTTTTGAACCTCAACAGGTAGTCCTTTAAATAGGACTTAAACTTTTCCTACTCATAACCCCTTTTCTCCTGAGAAATTTTTATATGACCCAAATATAGAGTTATATAAAATAGGTATACAAATAAAGCATTTACTGATAATAAATCATAATTTTGTGACCCTCCCATCTTAAGTTATGTGACTCTCTATGGGGTCATGACCCACAGTTTAAGACAGGGACAAAACAGGTAGAAAGACAACCATAGGCAAGTAGAATCAGAGCATTTTAAAGTTGGAAGGGTTTGCCCAGTCTATAACCCTGCCAATTACAGTCCCGGTGTCAAATCCAGCCTGATATTTGTATTTTTGTACACAGAATGGTTTTTAACATTTTAAAAAAAAATATTTTATTCAAAATATATAAGAATTGTTCTTAGTTTGCAGGTCATACGAAATGAGATTGTAATTTGCTAATCCCTGATGTCTAATCTTAAAAAACAAAATAAAACCCAAACTCTACTCTTAACTGACTACATTCTGAAACCATTCATTCCCCTAGTGCATAGCTCCAATCAATAGGAATATTTTGCTGACTTCAATGACACACAGGAAGTAGGAAGACAATAGAAAGACAGATGGCAGACAGATAGGTAGAGTGAGGTATTTTTGTAGACAGGCAGCACAAAATGGACGTTTCCTCACTTTAAAACTAACTTGGCTTTTTCCTAACTTTTGTCCATTATTTCTATTTCTGTCCTCTGGGCCTTCAAAGTAAGTTTGCTGTTCCTTCTACTTGACATCCTTGATATCTTGATATCCATCTTTCTCACTCCCCCAAATATACCATTCTGGTTGCCTTCGGTTGAATGTTCTTGATGTATAAAAATACATTCTAGAATGGTACAATCAAAACTTAATATTACATTTAAGCTATGGGCTAAGGATGACCAAGAGGGGCAGGACCATTCACCTTCTTGTCTTAGCTGAGATACCTCTTTTATTTCATCCTCTGATTTCATTAGTTTATTTGGCCACACTATCATTCTGGGGACTCATACTGAGTTGTATTCTATTGAAACTTTCATATTATTTCAAAATAAACTCTTGCCTAGTCAAATCCTTTTTATCTTGTATGTATGAAATTTATTTTTTTGAACCTAAAGGAAGACTTTAAATTTATCCTTGTTAATTTCATAGTATTAGATTTGGCCCAAAGTTCCAGGTTGCCAAGAACTTTCTAGATCCTGTCACCCAGTGTCTGTTTGCTATTCCTTGCAGTTTTGTGTGTGTCATTTGCAAATATCATGCTGACACCAAGATAATATCTGTATTTACCTATATAGCTACATATTTTTTAAAATTTGTATTTAACATAAAAATGCTATTGATGTAGAGGTAGAAACAACTTTTTCTTTTAATTTTTTGACTATTAGTAGTATAACTTAGGATGGGATAGGGAATAGGTAGTAGAATAGGAACCAACCAGAAAACTGACAATGGGTCCAAGCATTGCTACAGGAACCACCTTAGCTTGATTTAGCCTCAAAACAGCCTTGCTCAAAAGAATAAAAAGATAAATTCTGCAAATACTTGTTGCTGCTCAACCATTATTCAGTTGTGTCTTAATGACTCTTTCTGGGGTTTTCTTAGTAAAGATGATGGACTAGTTTGCCATTTCCTTCTCCAACTCATTTTACAGATGAGGAAACTGAGGCAAACAGGGTTAAGTGACTGGCCTAGGGTACACAGTTAGTAAATGTCTGAGGGCAATTTTGAATTTAGGAAGCTGAGTCTTCCTGACTTCAGGCCTTGCACTCTGTCCACTGGGTCACCTAGCTGCAAATATAAACCTATAAAAATCCCATAAATTAAAAAAGTACAACCACAAACCCACAGACTGAGCCATATATTTTCCTTCTGTTTTGTTGTTACCGTTATTATCATTGCAGTTGTTTTTTTGTTGCCTTCTTCTGATTTGATCAGTGTGGAGAAATCCTAGTGAATAAAATCTCGATGAATATTGATCAGTGACTCATTTATGGCACAGGCACATTCTGAGATCATTTCGTGGGGCCCTGAGAAAATTGATGATAACTCTGTTGGAAGGAGGAATATTCTTCTACTACTTTCCATGGTAGCTTCTCAGCCTAAAACACAGTGTTTCCCATTTATATAAATTTGTTATATTTAATATAAATAAGTAAAAAAATAAATACAAATAAAATTTATACAAATTCCCACTTATACAAAATCAGCTACCACAACACCAATGACTCTTAAACCATAACCATTTGCTTGGTGACAAGACGAAAGAACAATCATAACATCATAGTTACTCAAAGAGAAGCAAATGCAGCAATAATGAAAGCATTAGAATCCATCCATAAATCTGGGTAGACTATCTTTCCAATGCATGTAGTGTCTGTAGTGTAAAGGAGAGTGGTGAGATACTTACAGAAACTGTGCAGGAAGTCATATGAGTGGGAAAACTCATGTTCTTAGGGCAAGTATGGATTATAGAGCTGGATGACATTTGGTGGCTTCAGAAATACTAAGTATTACATAAAGCTTCTTCTCTTGTTTCTTCCTTTTCGATCCTTCTGATGGACAGAATTGCTTTTCTTTTTGTTTTAGACCTGATGAATGATGTTTTCTTTCACAACCATCCTTATTGGGCTGTTGAGAGAAAGTTATTTTATTACAGGAATGAATAGTTTTCTTAAACCAGAGAATTACAAAGTTCCTCAGATTGGCTCTTGGGACAACACTGACAAAGGCAAACAATTCTTCACCCATAAAGATTTTGGTTTGTCTAATTATCCCCAAATATCTTCTCATAGTAAACAAATTCAAGGTTTATCTTTTCTCCTCTTTTTTTCCCTCTCATATTAAAGAAGGTAGTAGAGAATAATGAAGCATCTCTGAGAGGTTTCCCCTCAAATTGTAAATAGTACTGGAAGGTGACAAACTGAAATATCAGATTCATCTCTCTCTACCAATCCCAGCAATTGTTATTTTTTTAAGCCAATGCATACACACCAAAATATGCCTCTTTTTCATCAAGCTCCCAGTACAGCAACTGAATATTTTCTGTTAGTTGGCTGTTCTACTATCTTCTTCACTTTTTAGTTTACAACTAACTGGCTTAAAAATATTTCCAAGGAGCAGATAGATGGCTCAGTGGATAGAGCACCAGACCTGAAATCAGGAGGACTTGGTAGCTTTTCTAAGGGTCCCATGATAGAAAGGGAGATGCCCCAGCTGCTACACATTATAGAAAGCAAAGTTCAGATCAGGAAAATATATTAACAGAAAACATGCTCAAAGCAAAACCTTCCCACACATGTGTGTCCAATGGGGAAGTGATGGTTTCTATATAGGAAGGCAGTTGGAAACATTCTCAGATGGGTGTCATAAATAGCGTTGTATTTTCCCCTTGGCACAGCAACCAGATGAAGAAAACATCTGGATCAACGTCTAACCACCATCTCTTCCCGATTTCTCTTTGACCCTTCTTCTTCCAGCTCACTATTTCTATTTTGTCCCAAAAATTCTCAGCTCTTTCTAATAGCCACAAGTGTAAGATTCCCAGCCAGAGGAGGGATGAAGTTCCATAGAGCTAGCAGAGTTTGATGGTTTCAGAACCTCAAGTCTGTTATCAGAGGAGGGGGAAAAGGAAATCTCAAGGCTGATGCCTGATAGTGTGATAAAGCAAAGAAAAAGCAAGGTAAGTCTTTGAACTTAACAGCTCTTTCCTTTTTACCTCTAATTTTCCTTTTTCCTGTCTCTTCCAAAAACTGCATCTCAGACATACTGAAAGAAAGTCTATACGATTAAGGTCAGTACTTTATTATTCCTGGTTGTGCTTTGCAGATTTCTTGCTTCAGTCATTTCTAACTCTTCATGATCCCATTTGAGGTTTTCTTGGTGGAGATGCTGGAATGATTTTCCATTTTCTTCTCTAGCTCATTTTACAGATAAGAAAACCAAGGCAAAACAGGATAGGTGACTCGCCCAAGGTCACACAGCTAGTAAGGGCCACATTTGAACTCAGGAAGATTAATCTTTTTGATTCCAAGCCCACTGCCCTTGCACTATGGTGCAGTCTAACTACCCTTGCAGGCTTCAAGCCCATCCAAATAGAGTCCATGCTGGGGCTATTCCAGAAGCATCTACTAATAGTATGGTGATATCTGCTCTGTTGTGTTTTCTTTAAGAAGAAATAATGTTAAACTAAACATATTGCCATTTTTTACATACATTTTGGCTAAATATTTTCAGTCTGCTGTGCACTTCTTGTGGGAAAGCTGGAAAGCTGTAGGATAATAATTATATGATTAGATAGATTCTGAGATGGACCCAAGAGTTCACTAATTACTTAGTATTAATTTGGAAGGGGGTGCCCTTGGCATCTCATCTAAGTCTTTGACAGTTTTATTAGTGATTTGGATGGTCTTATATGTTTGCTAAATTTTGTAGATAAGAAATCTAATAAAGCATGTGACAGGCTTAAAAATATTTTGACATGCTTGAATCTAGCTTGAATCTAGATAGAATTGTATAATGATGAACATAAAAGCCTTAACATTTGGGTTCAAAAATCAATTTTGTAAATACAGGATGGGGCAGAAATGTCTTTTCAGCAGTAATTGTGTGTGTGTGTCTGTTTACATTTAATACTGAATTTAACACCAAATAATGTGATTATTTATATATATAAAGCAGAACATAGAAAGGGAATTGTACATGAAACTCTTCTTTGAAAAGATCTGAGAATTTTACTGAACAGCAAGCTCAGTTTGCTTCCCCTATATAATATGGCAGCCAGCATCTAGGGAATTAGAGGTTCCATTAATAAGGATAGGTTCTCCGAAGGATTTCTTTGAACCTCTTTCTTCTAACTGCTACAGTCTGAAGACTGCCATATTATTATTATTATTATCTATAATTATCTCCATTTTATCATCTCCATTTTATAGATGAGAAAACTGAAGTAAATGGAGGTTGAATCATTTGTCCAGGCTCACATAGTAAGTGTCTAAGGCTGAATTTGATCTCCAGTATTCCTGACTCTACATCCAGGATTCTATCCACTTTAGCACCCAAGCTACCACTTTCTAAGCATTACAAAACAAAGAGCTCTGTGACATCCCCAGATATCCCTGTCCCTATTTTGATGAGCTGTATGGGTCCTTCCCCATCTTTCAGAACCCAAGAAATGGGAGAAAAAACTTAACCTCTGAGAAAACATGCTGGTTAATTGGTTGGTGCTTCATTCTCAAAAAGGACCAAAATGTCATTACTATATTAAAGTCGAGTTACAATGTATTAAACTATGATTGATCAGACCAATATAAACTCAGAATGCTGTGCACAGGTACAACTTGTGTGGACATTTGGGGTGGATTCTCAAATTTGTGCATCTTGCATTTCTTTTGAGTTACTTCCATTCTGCTTTGCTCATAGAGCACAGCACCTGTTTAGATGTAGGTTTGCCTTGTTGGGTGGTCCTTTGCTAGCATCTTCAATATCATGCAATCACTTCTAAAGTTCTTCAGAGAGATCTTGAGAGGGTCCTTATATCACTTCTTCTGACTGACTACCTTACTGAGTATTTGCCTTGTTTGGGTTCTCCATAAAAATAGTCCTTTAAGTAAGCATACATTTGGCATTTAAACAATGTGATAGCTCACTGGAGTTGTGCTCTCTGCAGTAGAGTTGGAATGCTAGGCAGTTCAGTTCAAGAAAGTCAGTGTCCTGTATCTTATCATATACACTTCCTTCTTCTTTCTTTCCTCATCCCCACCCTTAGAGGAGAGCTGAACTCCCCTCCTTTCTCTACTTCCTGATTTTGGAGGATAAGTAGGGTGCTGACTGAGGGGGAGGAGAGAGCAGAAGAAGCTGACCATGGTAAGGATACTGCTTCCCTCCTAGCCTCTGGCTCCCCTGCTATGCCCAGAAAGATGCCACATTGAAGATCTTCTCTGCTCCATCTATTGCCCTAACATCCAATTGCCCAACTCCTCTTCACTCTGAAGATTTCCATCCTCTCCTTTGTCCCATTCTTCCCCTAGGAGCTGTTTCTGCTGTTCCTGATTCTTCCTTTTCTGGAGACCTCGGTTGCTATGCCACAAGGTGAGCCATTTATCCTTCTACTGGTCCTTGAGGTCCTTCTGTCTCCTACTATCACACTGAACCGTAACAGTAAGTTGCTCATGGGAGAATATGATAAGGGTACAGTTGAGTTCTGGGGAGAAGAAGAGTCTAGTTGCTAATACACTGAACTCCTTGAAGTGGTGGTAGCCTATGGTGCTAGCTGTGTGGATCTAAGGACTTGATCTCCCTCAGCTTTGTTTTACTTATATATAAGAGGAGGAGAATTGCAATGCTTCCCTGTTTGGTATCAAGCGGGACATTTTAAAAGTTCATATTGAGCCCGTAGAGTATCGTAGGATTAAGATCATGGGAGAAGAGCTGGAAGAGGCTGACCTTAGAGGCCATCTAGTTCAACCCTTAATTTTTTTAAATGAAGAAACTAAGATACAAGATTAAATGTCCAGGCTCCCCAAGAGTGATGAGAGACCAGTCAGGTCACTTAATTCCAAAGTCTCTCCAATATATCATGTCATCCTATGGAGATGTCTATCATTGATATGATGTGTATTATTATTGTTGGGATGCTAGGTGGTGCCATAGTGAATAGTGCTGTTTGTCCTTGGTTCTCAAGGAGGACCATGACTTCAGGGAGATGATGCCATGACATGCAAGTGAATTGGACTTAAGTGAGTGAAGGTCACCTAGCTCAGTTTCCTCTCCAGAGCCATCTGGGTCCAGTGGCCAAAAATAAATCAGGATGACTGGAGTGTATCATACATTGAGCACTAGACCTGAAGTCAGGAATACTCCTCATCCTGAGTCCAGAACTGGTCTCAGACACTAATTGGCTGTGTGGTTCTGGGCAAGTCACTTAACCCTATTTTTGTCGCCTAAGTTCCTCATCTGAAAAATGAGCTGGAGAAGGAAATGGCAAATTGTTGTAATATCTCTGCCAGGGAAATCCCAAATGGGGTCATGAAGAGTTAGATCACATATGAATAACATCAAATTATTATTGTTGTTGTTATTTATAATAATAACCTCTTAATTGTGGGCTTAACTGTGGACCCCAGTATAGAATTGGAGGCTATGGAAGGGTGACTTGGGGGAATACATGGAAGGAAGTGGTCACTGAATCTGATATTTGAAGTCCAGGGAAGAGAGATAAATGCTTGGGTCTACAGGACTGCAGAGGCTGCTTCCACCAACGCATCTCTCCTGGAGGGCAAGGGCTCGAATCATTGGGGGTGAGGAAGCCGCAGAGAAGGATTGGCCATGGCAGATCAGCCTGAGGAGGCAGGAAGAAGATGAGGAAGAAGCATTATGGAAGCATTTCTGTAGTGGTTCTCTTATTCACCCCGAATGGGTATTGACTGCAGCATCCTGCTTTTTCAAGTAAGTCAGTCACCTGCATTTGGTTCAGCTGGATAATTGTTAATGAATTTGGGGGGATGTGGGCTGGGAGGTGAGAGAATGGAGCAAGATGGGATTTAGGAGTCAGGTTTTGAGACCAGACTCTTACTGACTCACTGAGAGTAAGGCATTTCTGCTCTCTAGACTGTTACTTTTCTTGTCAAATAGGGAAACGTCCTGAAATTTTCATTTATGTGAGACAGACAGAGAAATAGGAACAGTGACAAAGACAGAGAAATAGGGACAGAGACAAAGACAGAGAGACAGAGAAATAGAGATAGACAAGGGACAGAGAGAAAGAGACAGAGAGAGACAGAAATAGAGAGAGCCAGAGACACAAAGGAACATAGAGACAGAAAAAGAGAGACTGATAGACACACAGAGAGAAACAGAGAGGCAGAGACAGAGAGACATATACCCAGAGACAGAGATAGAGACAAGAGAGACAGACAGACACAGAGATGAAGACAGAGAGAAAGAAACAGCCACATAAATGGAAAATTTTGCTCCATTGTAGAGGAGAGAGAAAATGGAATAGTGAGTAAAATCTAGAAGGCTCAAGTCCCCAGATCCATGATTGGGAGCTATTGTAGGCTAGGAATCAAGGAGTACGGTTGTGTCCTGAGGCTGCTGTAATCGGCCAAAGACATGCTTCCCTAGCCCCAGTTACCCCTAAGGAACTTTCTTCTGCTTTCCCCAGTGAGGAAGAGGAACCTTCCAGCTTTAGGGTCCAATTAAGGGAGCAACATCTGTATTATGAAGACAAGTTGATGTCCCTATCCAAGATTGTGGTCCATTCCAACTTCACTTTTGATAATGAAGGTGCTGACATTGCCCTGCTAAAGCTCACGGAGTCTGTCCAGTTTTCCAGTCAAGTCCAGCCCATCAAGCTTCCTGCTGCCTCACAGAACTTCTCCAACACAGAATGCTGGGTGACTGGCTGGGGTAATATTGGTTCTGAAGGTTAACAATCCCTACAGGAAGGATATTACCTCTTGTGGTTTTTCTTATATTTCCTGTTTTGGGAGCTGGTCCAGGGTCAAGACTCAGAATGCTAAGGACTAAGAGAGGGGAGCAGAAAAGTTGGGAGAAAGTCATTTCTTCTCCTTCTTTATCAAGATAATTGTCCAGGGCTTTGTGAATCTCAGGAGATTCTGGGATCCCCTAGTGCTATGTTTATGTCTATGTTTAGTCTGTCAGTTTGTCATTTGATATTTAAATAATAGAATAAACCTCCAAGAATACAAACCCCATGTAAGTCCATAGGAAAGGTACCAGGATTAGAAACCAACAAAAATTATCATTCAATCAATGAAGCATTTATCAAATACTTATCATGTTCCAGGCATTGTGCTAAATGCTAGGGATAAAACAAAAAGAAAAAAAAAAAACAAGTGCAACAACAATAAAATGTAGTCTGGATCTTGAAGGAATTCCTATTCCAACAGGCAAAATGCTATTTCTATTCAAGATACAGAGAGAAGACAACAGTAGGGAGAATTTGGGAGGCTGGGATACCTCTTGCAGGCCTCTTGAATCTTGAAGGAAGCTATAACAGCTAAGAGGCTGAGCCAAAAGAAGGAGAACCTTCTACATATTTGGGACAGTCAATGAAAAGGCACAGAATCTGATAAGATGCTCTCAAGAACATTGAATAGCAAATTTAAACAATACTATTTTTACTGACTTACCAACTAGAGCTATACCAGGGAGGTCCAATCAACCAATCAACAAGCATTTATTAAACACTTAATATGTGCCAGGCATTGTGCTTTGGAAAATATAAAGACTATATAAAAATAATCTGTGCCTTCAAGGAGCTTACATTTTAATGAGGGAGGAAACATTATATACATATACATATATATATACATATACATATATATTATATATATATATATAATAGATGTGTCTTCTATGGGGAAGACATATATATATTAAATTTATGTTTTTTATATATATATATGTACATATATGCAGACATAGATACATAAATAAATTTTTGAAGGGTGCCGCTGTCATGGAAAGAGATCAGAAAAGATTTCTCAAGCTTTTTGAGGACAGAAACCATCTTATTTTTTGTGAATTTACAGCCTAGCAAAGGGTCTGTCATAAAATAGGGATTAGTAAATGTTTTTTGTCTCTAAACTCTGTGTATAATCAACCACTGCACAATATGGTTTAGTATATATATATATATATGCATATATATATATATATATATATATATATATATATATATATATATATATATATATATATGTAGAACATTTTATTTGGTTGATTCCTGGATTAAAATGTCAATTCTGCATGTAATCTGTGATCAATTACTTCCCTTCTCCAGGACTCATTGTCTTTCTTAATAAAGTGAAAGATTTGGGCTAAGTTAGCAGTTCTGACTTTTGGTCTCAGTCTTCACACTTTAAAATTATTGAGGACTCCACACAAAGAGTTTTTGTGAGTTATGCCTTTTGATATTTACCCTCCTGAAAATGAAAATATCTGTAGTATTATGAAAATAGCTTTGACTTTGAAGATCCTTTGAACCTTGCTTTGAGAACCATTAGATGATCCCTAATGTTTAAGTAATAAGTCTATATCCCTATGATTTTATGCTTTCCTTTATAGAAATTCTGAACCCACCATTCTCCCTGAAGCAAGTTCAGGTCTCTATTTATGATAATCATGACTGTGACCGGCTTTACCACAAGATCTCTACCATTGCTGAGTCCACAAGGATAATTCCTGAGGATATGATATGTGCTGGCAAAAAAGGACATGACACCTGTAAGGTAAGGGCCCCTGTGAGTTTCTTCCTCTCTTCTCACTGCTTTCTCCCAGGTGCCCAGATTACTTGTCAGAGTTCTCTCCTTGGGCATCTCCTGGTTTTTTTTGAGCTAAATCAGCAGTTTCTGTTCTCTCTTTTAGGGGGATAATGGAACACCTCTTGTATGTAAGGTTGAAGACTCTTGGCTTCAGGCTGGTGTGGCAAGCTGGGTAGACAATTGTGGTGAAAATTCCAACCGCCCTGGAGTCTACACAGATATCTTAAAATATTTGGATTGGATCCAGAAGAACATTCAGTGAACTTTGGGTTCAATTTCTCCTCACTCCCTTCCTAATCCTGGACTCTGAATCTACTGTAAAGCCAAACAAAACCTTTTCCATATTTTCCTATTCTTCCTGACCCATGCTACATCCTAAAACCTTGGCTGGGAGTTAGAAACCTGAGTTCTAGTTCTTTACCCTGATATTGGTTCCATGTATGACCTCAAGAAAATCCCTTCTTTGGTGTGATCCCCATTTTCCTTCTCTGTAAACCAAATTGTGGGAGGTTTTGGCTCTGGCAGTCTATGATTTAGTGAGCCTATTCAACTTGGACATTGGGGAATTTTATTTTTGCAGGGGGGTGATTTGGAGGACAAGGAAGAAGAGGGGGAAGTTGGTTGGGCTACCTGGTATTATGTATATCTCATTAAACTGTCTGCAAAATCTTTCTGCACTGGAATCTGTGTTTTTTTTTTTTTTTTTTGAATTGGCTTTGTCTTTGATGAAGATAGCCAGAAAGAGTCAGAAGTTAGAGGAAATTACTGAGATTAATCAAAGGAACATTCAGAAAGGCAATCTTTTTCTTGACATATCTTGACAGTCTATTTATGGGAAATTTTGGGGAGCTGATGAGAGCTGTGAACTTGGTCCTCTTGGCCATAAGGAACTTCTCTCTAGTCCTAAAAGGAAAAACTGCCCAAATATGGTCCAATTTCTCAGTGCCACGCAGTAGAAAAACAATATAGACTCTGATAAAGGTGATAGTTGTGCTTCAGCAGTGATGGTTCATTCTTGGGGCTTCAGTTTTCTCTGTAAAATTAGAAGATGAAACTGAGGAGGCTGTAGATCTCTTGATCCATTTTTGCTGATGTGCGTGGCTTCACTAAGGAGTGAGACTGCCTGCAGTCCGTGTCAGATACATGTCTTTTTAAACAGATTGGCTGAAGATGCTTTTCCAAATAATTTTGGCACTTCTTCAGTTCTGAGACTTCTAGAAGAGGGTGAAGCTAAAATTTTGCTGACTCTGCTCCCATTTGTTCTAGGGACAAGGCTGGAGGATATGACTCCAGATCATGAGAGGAGGGATTCAGATTAGACAAAAAAGATGGTTTCCCACAGATGTTTCTGTCAGGGCTAGGCTTAGAGGAGGTGAGAATTTTTCTTTTTGTGGAGGATACCATAGATCTTAGGGTTTTCCTCTGGGAGGGATGAGTTGGGAAGAGCTGACTGACAGATAATATCTCCAGCCTCCAATACCAATCAAAGATAGAGGAAATAATTGTGGATTATTTAGGCCTTTTGCTTAAAGGTTTCCTCTTCCAGGAATCTTTCTTTCCCTTAGTGTCCCAGACTATAGCGAGATTTTATTCTTCTGGTGCCATGCATTGCATCCTCTTAGCAATGGTTGAGTGAGAAGCAAAGATCCATGAGGCATTTCTAGTTTTAAGGGAGGTTCCTTTTTCTGGAAAAAAGTCAAAGCCCTGGTATATTATGTAATAGATTAGGGGAATTTATCAAGTCAATTCCTTCTACATTATCTGAATTTAGTCCATCATACAAGTAGCACTTTATTAATTTTTTCCTGATCACTAAGCAGATGGCAAAGGAGAGATTGTTGTTTGTCGTTTATTAAAAGGCCAATGACATTAGGAAGATAATATCCTGACTTGTAAGTGAATTGGATTTAAGTGTGCAAAGTCACTGGCTTCACTCTCTCCTCCAGACCCATATAGTGTCAAGACATAGATCAGGATGACTGGAGATGGCTCTAGTTTTAGTAGGATACCCTGGTCCTTTTAAAGTTAAGGTTTTTCCCAAGTTTCAGTTTCTCTGAAGGAACATCCCAGCAGTGATTATGGCTAGGCAAAAAATGTGGCAAAAATGACCCATTTTTACCTGCTCAAAAAAGAAAAAAAATCAATCTGATAGAAGTTTCTTATCAAATCCAGCAGGTTTTCTTGTCAAAAGAGAAACAATTGCTATTCATATTTGCTCTGAGCCATCAAAACCCTAATAATGACCAAGCAAGTCTTGAGCTGATACCTATTGGTGGCCAATTAGTGAGAGCCTGAGTAATTGGGTTTAAGGAAGAATCAAGAACTCCATTTGAATTCTAATGGGCTTCATCAAAGAAAATGGGTGTTCTAATGCTTTATTTCAAGAAATCATAAATAAAATTACCTGGGGTAAACTAGTTAATTGTCTCAGGTTTTTAAAAATAATTGAATAAATAAATAGGGAAAGAGAAAAAAGATCCAGCTTGTAAACTTCAAGATATCTTGTGAGGATTCAGCCATCAAAATTTATATTCTTTAGGGCAGAGTGCCCACAAGTAAGGGTATGATTCCCTTTGTGGATGGAGGGAAAGGAGGAGGAGAAGGGAGAAAAGAGAGGGATGTAAAAGAAGGAAGGAAGGAAGAGAGGGAGGAAGAGAAGGAAGAAGGAAGGAAGGAAGAAAGGAAACAAGGAAGGAAGGAAGAAAGGAAGGAAAGAAGGAAGGAAGGAAGGAAGGAAGGAAAAAAGGAAGGAAGGAAGGAGCATTGTCCAAATGTAATATAGTTAGTTGGGTCCCCATTGGGAAAGCTACTTCTTCTCCTCACAGATTATTGTTCATCCTTCATTCTCCAAATGGACCAACGACATCAAGAAGGCAATATCTTGACTTGCAAGTGAATTGGATTGAAATGAGGCTGGGCTATGCAGTCACTAGCCTCACTCTCTCCTCTGGCCATTCAGCTCCAGGGGCCAGATATAGATCAAGGTGGCTGGAAAATAGAAGATTTAGGATCAGTAAAAATTCGTTCAAATTCTGCTTCAGACAGCTATTACCTGTGTGACCTTGGGCAATTATCCTTAGTTGTCTGGCCATCAGTTTTTTTTAATCAATAAAATGAGAGGGTTTACAGCCCTCTTGGGGGTGTTCTAAGGTCCCTTTCAGTTCTAAATCTATGACCAGAGGCTTGAACTTCATAATGTATCTTCTTGCTATGGATTGTACTGAGTACTCTGTAGCACTTGTTAATTTTTAAAAACCAAAACAAATCAGAATGACCAAATGTCAGAGCTGGAAAGGATACTAAAAAAGCACATAATTCAATCTCTTCATTTTACAGAAAAACTGATGAACAGAGGGCTGGCTAATCTTCCTTGGCCAAGATTACCCCGTAGGATATATATGAGAGTCAAGACTTAGACTTGGACCACCCCTATCCTTTTGTCAGGCTCTCTCTTCATCCCTGTCCCCATAATATTATACTGCTTGATGCTGTGTTATGGAAGATGTTGGCAGAAGCACAGGGACCCTGCCTCTTCAAGATGCTTCTATAAAGGTAAAGTGTCATTAGATATGAGCAACTGCAAACCTTTGATTCTTTCCTTCTCAGTCTTTTCCTAGATGTGAGACCCCCAAGAATTCTGCATATCTTTTCCACAATGTGGTGATTCAAGACAATTCCAATAGACGCAAGATACAGAGAAACTATGGAGACTGAATGTGGATCACCTTTTTGTTGTTATTGGTATTTATTTGCCTGTTTTTTTTTCTTTCTTGTGTTTTTTCCCCTTTTGATGTTTTTCTTGTGCAACATGACAAATATGGAAATATGTTTGGAAGAATTACACATGTAACCTGTATTGGATTGCTTGCTGTCTTAGGGAGGGGTGAAGTGGGGAGAAGTGAACAATTTGGAACACAAAGTTTTTCAAAGGTGAATATTGAAAATTATCTTTGTATGTATTTGGAAAAATAAATGCCATTTTAAAAAAGGAGTTGTGTGTAAATTGAATTGGGGTTTGCTCCTTTTCTATTCTTTAGATAATCACTGAGTTGGAAGGGAGAAAGGACCCTAGAGGTTGTCTAATTCAGCTTTTTCTTGAACTTTTCTATATCACTAGAAGCCTCTCTATATCACTGGAACACCATGGACAAATAGGAGGAAGTAAGGAAACAAAATATATTACTATATGCTAAATGCTTTACAAATATTATCTTATTTAGTCCTCATAACAACTCTGGGAGATAGGTACTATTATTCCCATTTTACAGTGGAGGAAACTGAGGCAGATAACAGTTTAAGTGACTTGCCCAAGGACTCATGGCTAGTGTCTGAGGTTAGATTTGAACTCAGGGCTTTCTGACTTTAAGTTCACTGTGCTATGTGGCTACCTCTAATCTAGCTCTTACTTGAAGGTCTTTGAGGGATGATCAATCCATGAATTTCCAAAACAACCAATTCATTTTAAGATAGCTTTTGTTGTTAGGAAATGTTTCTTGTATCTGCTACATAGTGGGAAGAGTGTTGACTTTTACTTAGTGGATCTGGGTTCAAATACCAGCTCTGCCACATATTACCTAGGAGAACTCAGGCAAACCAGTAAACTTTTCTGGGTCTTAATTATTTCATCTGCAAAATGGGAGGGAAAAAGAGGAAAGAGTCAGATTAGATGGTCTTTCCAGCATCTGTGATTACTTGTGTCTAAAATAAGTTTAATGCTGCATAATTTCCATCTGCTGTTCTTCATGCTAATCAGTCATATATTTATGAAGTATTTACTACATGTGAGACACTCTGGATACAAAGACAAATGTCTTGAAGGAACTATTTTACTAAATGACATAACCTGTACAGATAGAGTCACAGGTAACATATACAAGGTTGTGACAAAGTGATTTTGGGAGAATTAGCTTGGGAAAGGGAGAGGGATGAAAATGAGCTGAATTTGGATAGATTATAAATATTCTAAGAGGCAGAGTGGGAGAAGGAGGGAGCACTTACCTTTTAATGACACAGGGCAAAAGTACTGACATTAAAATTGGAGTGAGAGAGGACAGCAAGGACATCAGTTTGATCAGATCAGAGAGTGTGTGATGGAATGTATTATAGAATAAGACCCGAGAGGCTGACTGAGGCCAGGTTGTGAAGGGCTATAAAAGAGGAGTTTATATATGTCCCTAGAGGTAAAAGGGGTTCACATAAGTAGTGCAGAGGCAGGACCAGGAGTTGGGTTGAGTTCAAATCTGGCCCTAGACATTTACTAGCTGTGTGTTCTTAGGCAAGTCACTTTATTCCATTTGTCTTAGTTTTCTCAATTGTGAAATCAGTATTATAATAATACCTGCTCATAGGAATGTTGTGAAGACAAAATGAAATATCCATAAAAGTGTACAAGGCCTAAATAAAATACTTTTTATTTTCAAAATATATGCAAAGATAGTTTTCAGCATTTATCCTTGAAAAACTTTGTCTTCCATTTTTCCCTCCTTCTACTCACCCCTTCCCCTAGAGAGTGAGTAATCCAATATATGTTAAACATATGCATTTCTTCTATACATATTCCCACAATTATCATCCTGCTAATAATTAAGAAGGGTTTGGTCTTCTTGATTTCTGATTAAGAGCTCTATCCACTGTATCATCCAGCTTCTCTTGTTCTCTCTAAATCTTCTTTTCTCAGTGTTAAACATCCTTAGCTCCTTCACCTTATCCTCATGTGGTCTGACTTGGAGTCCCTTCCTTTTTCTTGTTGCCCCCTCAACATTTTCTTCAATTAGTCAAAGTCCTCCTGAAGCTTCCTATTTTGAGTAGGTCAGAATATGGTTCTATTATTATCTCTCTGGTCTTGGATACATGCTTCTCTTCATTCTGCTTCAATTCGTATGAACTTCTACAGCCGCCATACCCAATAGCTGACTCAACTTGGGTCTGTAACCCTCTAAAACCTCCAGATCTTCTCAAGATTAATCAATCAATTGGTAAGATCAAATCAATTGGTCAAACTTCTGTCTAAGTAAAGCTTTCTTCATCTTTGCCTCTGGAAATAACTTTTTGAATTTACATGAGACTCCCCATTGACCCCAATTAAAAATCTTTTGATTTAATGGTCAATTTTACCTGGGACCCCAACTGTCATTCACATTGCTGACTCTCCCCCTCTCAGCTTTGTGTCATCTGCAGAGCTATGCTAAGAATACCACTTTCCCTTTATCCCTCTGATTGCTAAAAGCATTAAGTGGCACAGAATAAGCATAGATTTTTCTGGGGGGTCTACAGATGTTCTTGACATTGAGCCATTGCAGCTTGTCATTCAAGCTATTTTGAAGCAATCTAATTGTTCCATCATATAGCCCATGGACATCTTCATCTTGTTAACGAATACAAAAGGCTTTGGAAAATGCTTTGATAAGATCTAAGTAGATGTCTATACAATATCTCTAATCTATCAATCAGTCTAGTAAACTTATCAAAAAAGGAAATAAGTTGATCTTTTCTTTATGAAATAGTGCTGGCTATTTGTGATTACTGCTGCTTTTTTGAGATGTTCTCTAACCCTTTAGTGCTTCATTCCTTTTAAAAATTACTGTATATGATTTTGGGGACTGAATTTACACACCTTACTCACTCTTCCTGTCTATTCCCCTCTCTCTTTCCCTCTTCCTCTCCCTCCAGGCTAGAAGTACGTGGCTTCTTGTAGGTTCAGTCCCTTTACCAATCAACACAGGAACTTTAACCTGTTCCATTTATGACCTGAGCCAATTTGCTCTATTAGGCTCCATTGATCCCCACCATACTGGTGTTTGATTTACCATGGACACCCAAGTAATTTAGTGCATTGTAGCCTGGTATCCTGAGCTTTAGTGATCCACTAATCTCCACCTCCTTGGTCGCAAGGATTGCAGCTGTGTACCAGCATGTCCACCAGCCTCAACATTACATCAAAAACTCTTTTAGGAATTCAAATAAGAATTGTTGGCTTACAGTTTTCAAATTACACGATCTTAAAAAAAGAGATATTTACACTTCTTCAGTCCTCAAACATAGAACGCTGACAGGTGACTGATTGATAATCATATCCACTAGTCCTTTCAGTACCCTAGGATTTAATTTATTTGGGCCTATTGATTTGAACTGATTAAGGTAGTTAGCTTCTTTTTACTCTTTCCTTATTTAGTTTGGATTCTTTGAGAATGAAAGACAAATAACAACAACAACAAGGGTTTCAATTATCAATTGGACATTTTTCTTCTTTCTTTCCTAAGACAAAGAGCCACAAAATAAGATTGGAATTCTCTGCTTTTCTCTCTGCAATCTGTCATAAATATGACACTTTGAGAGCAGGTTCTATCCTTTGTAGAACTTGGGCTTTTTATCCAGCCTTCACCACTCTCCTAAGCTTCACTCTCACATTTCCAACTGCTTATGGACATCTTGAACTGGGTGTCTTATTGACAGCTTCAATTCAACATGCCCCAAATTGAACTCATTATCTTACTTCTCTCTTCCCTCTTTCAAACTTACCTTCAAAATTACTATTGAGGATACTGCCATCTTCCCAGTAATCCAGAGTTGGAACCTGCATGTCATCCTTGACTTCTTGTTCTCTATCATAACTAATCTGTCCATTATATGTATTTATTTGCTTTTTCTGAACTCTGACACCACTGCCATCACCTTGATGTAGGCCCTTGTCATCTCACATCAAGACTTATTGCTCTCACCTTCCGATTGGTCTCTCTGCTTCAAATCTTTCCCCATTCCATTCCATTGTCCATCAAGGTATTGAAGTGATCTTCCTAAATCACAAGTATGACCATATTATTCCCCTAGTCATTCCCTCTTGCCTTCAGGATTAAATATAAAGTTATCTCTTTGGCTTTAAAACTTTGTACAACTTGGTCCTTTCTTACCTGTTATTGGTGGTCTTTCCTCTTCTATTATTATAATCATTGTGTAATTGTTTTCCTGGGCTTGCTGACTTCATTTTGCATGAGTTCATACATTAGAGCTTCTAGACTTTTTTAGGTCATGGACTCTTTTGGCAGTTTGGCAAAACTGATGGATCTTTTCTCAGGATAATGAATAATGTTTTTAAGTGCATAAAATAAAATAGATAGGCTTCTTCCCACTGACCGCTTGGAGAAATTATTAGAGTGTTAATAATGTTGAGTCCAGAGTCCATAAAAGCTGAGGAAAGGTTTCAGACTCTTTCTATTACAGGAGAAGGAGTAGAATTCATAACCTTGATTAGTTTTACCTATATTTCTTCCCTCTCATCCCCCCTCCGTTACAACTAAGGTCAAGGACAGATTTAGTCTTTTCTTGGGTTTTAGACAGGATTCAAGTTAATTCTTTCCTCCCTCTTTCTAATCACAAATTCTTCAAGGGAAGGACCCTCTAGTTTTTACTCTTCTAGACTTTGGGAATGGAAGGACTTGTTCTAATTAGCTCTCTATCAATAAGGTGCAAATGGTGGAAGAGTTGATGTTGAGTGAGAAATGATTAAAAAAAGAGCTAGACCTTCTTGAGGGAGAGAAGAGAGGTTCCATGAACAGGGTTGGAACATACATTAGAAGGTGCATACTACATGTATAACAAAAATATCTATACTCTTTGACCTGCTAGATATATTCTTCAAGGAGGAAATTGATAAAAAGAAAGGCTTCATTTCTCACCAAATAGTTAAAATTATACTATTTGTGGTTCAAAGAATTAGAAACAAAATAGGGCAGCTGGGTGGCATGGAGTCAAGAAGGCCTGAGTTCAAATGTGGTCTCAGATACTTACTAGGTGTGTAACCCTAAGCAATTTGCCTCAGTTTCTTCATCTGTAAAATAAGATGGAGAAGGAAATGGGAAACCATTCCAGTATCTCTGCCAAAAAAAAAACCCCAAATGGGGTCATGAAGTGATGGACATGATTGAAATGACTAAACAACAACAAATGCTCTTGGATTGTAGAATGACTAAGTAGTACATGAATGTAATGAAATATTATTTTATTGTGAAAAATGTAGAAAATGCTAAATATAGAAAATCATGTAAAGCTATATAAAATAATGAAACATGAAGTAAATACAGCCAGGAATATAATCTACTCAGTAGATACAAAATAATCAAAACTGAATGTTGAAAGAAGAAATATCAATCTTGACCCTCCCAGACAGCTCCCTCCACTCTTTTGAGGAACTGCAGGTCCATGGTGTGGTAATTTTTTTCAGTGCAATGACTTTTGCCAATATTTTTTTCCTTTTATGGGAAAAAATCCTTATAAAGCATGGTTCTCTGGGAAGAATCAGGGAAGGAATACAAGGGAAATGTAGAAATGGAGACAATGTAAAAAATATGTCAACAAAGATCTATTTTTCAAAAGAAAGTCTAGCTTTTGTGTTATTTCTAAACATTCTCCTGGCCTTTGGGCACAAGAATGCAGATGTGGGCTCATCAGGATAGAGCGCAATGGAACTGTGGCCTCTCTCTTTCTATGTACTCTATCAGGGAGTGTCATCTATGTTTCTATTAGATTTTTTGGCCACCACATCACACGACTAGCTCATATTTAGCCTGTCATCTGCAAAAGTCCCCAGATCATTCTCACATGAACTTTTGTCAGTTCACATCTTTCCCATTCTGTACTTGTTCATTTTATTTTTTTTTTGAATCCAAGTATAAAACTCAACATTTATTCCTATTAAATTTTAAGTTTTTAGATTTGATCCTATATTCTAACCTATTGAAATTTTGAACATATCAAACAATATATTGTTTCTGTCTCCCCAGGATTAACCGTCTCCCAGCTTCCTATCCACTGCAAGCTTCAAGTCATTGGCCATCCTCATGCAAGTCCACTAGAATCTAGGTTCTTTATACTCTTTGGCATCAAACTCTGGCATCTACTCTGACATATTTGTGATGTTATGCTTTGTTTGACCTGATGGGTCATTGTCTGCATTGTCTGGAACAATCCCAAACATTCCTTGGATGCTGCCTGTTATCATATAATACCAGTAATATAACAATAAGCAGTATTCTTAGGCTCCACACTTCTCATATATTATATCATGACTTATCTCCCTAGCTGCTAAGAAAACACTTTCTGAATCCTTGGAACTTTATGACTGGTGGATGAAGCCATCTAGACAGATGTCTGAGAAACACGGCATCTTTGCTATAGCTCAATGTTCTCTGTGAAACTAATTCTAGGTGACTCCTTGTCCTAGAGAAATTAGGAGATTTTTGTTGAGACTTTAGTGTTCACATTATAGGATCTTCCTGAGAGGAGCAAAGACGAAAGAAACCTTTGGGAGGAAAGACTTGGGAATTAGAAGATGTGGGATCCATTTTTGTTTCTGTCACTTATCAACTGACTTTGAGTTAATCTCTGGACTTCAATTTCTTTTGCCAAAAATAACTCCCCAAACAAAAGCAACAAGAGGTTGGTTTATGTAAGATTGACAGTTTTTTAATGGCTCTAGCCTTCTATGATTCCATTTGATGGTAGGTCTGACCTTGAAAAACAGATAGAAATTTCATCAGAGACAGAAAACCTGTTGATCACCTATTAGGGGTCTATCAGAGATGTGGAAATTTGAGGAGTAAGTAATAGACATAGACAGAAAGAAAAAGGGAAAAGGACCAGCTGGTTGCATGTGCTGGAAACCAGAGCATGGTAGGAGGAAAGCACAAGGAAGGAAAATGGGGAGACGCAGGTGGGCCTTGTGCTGTTCTTGCTCGGGATCCAGAGGGTCCTCATTATGATCTCACCTCTTGCTATTTTGCTGGGATGCTGGGAGCTTTTCATGCTTTTCTTTAGTCATTTTTTTCCTCTAGAGAAGAGGGAGTTAATGTTTTGGTTAGGTCAATAGATAACTCATGAAAAAAAAATCTATTACTATGTAACTGTCTGCAAGACAGATTACTTAACTCTAGATCTTAATTTTATCATGTGTAATGCAAGAGAATACCAGCCCCACTGACCTCACGTGTGTACTGTAAAGATTTCAGAGATAGAACTCAGACTCTTATCCAACTTCTAGATGAAGATGAAATATGCTTTATACATCTTGGACAAATGGTCAAATCTCTGCTTGAATACCAGGAAGGATGGGGAATTCCCTACTTTCAAAATATTCTATCCCATTGTTGGGAAAATCTTCATTAGGTTGAGTCTAAATATGATTCCTGAAATTTCCATTTATGGTCTTAGGTTTTTCTCCAGCGCCAAGTAAACAAGTTTGTTTCCTCTTCTGTAGTCCTTTAAGTATTTACAATCTAAGGCATTGCTCCTAAGTCTTTCTTTTCCAGGCTAAAGATCCCCAGCTTCTTCAAATGATTCTTTTCTGACAATTTTGAGTTCTCTCAATTGCCCTCCTCTGGTTACCCTCCATCTTGTCAAAGACCCTATTAAAATAAAAAGCCCCAAAATGAACATAATGAATCCACCAGATATACCTTTCCCAGAGCAAAAAAGAGGCACTCACTTCCTCAGCTCAGATTAGATTTTGTTTGATATGGACCAGGATCAGTGGAACATTCTTAGTTATGTCGCGTCATTGAGTCACATTTAGCTTTTGGTCAATAAAAATCCCAGGTCCTTGACATATGAATTATTACCTAGCCCTATTTCTCCCATTCTGTGCTTGCATAAATTGATTTTTTGAACCAAAGTAGCAATTTACATTTGAGATAATGAATAGCAAAACTCTTTACCAACATCAGAGTTGACATCCATTAAACTTAACTCTACTGCAGAGGTGTGACTCCATTGGGCTGCTTACTTTGTTCAAATGCCAAAAGTACGCTTGCTTAAAAAAATTATTTTACAGAGAACTCACATATGGCAGGCACTCACTCTCAAGGTCTCTCTTAAGAACTTTAGAATCAATTTTATGACATGGGAGACACTGGCTCAGGACTGCCCAGCATGGAGCACTGGTACTGGGCTCTATGAACAAAACAGAAGTGAATTAGCTCAGAAAAACAGGAGATACACAAAGCTATCTATTTATCCAGTGGCAAAGCATTTTGAGCTGGTTGATCAGTTCAACCCCAGTCAGTTACACATTGTAACTCAACTCTAACATAGGGATGCCATTTTGATCCTCTTTGAGAATGGACACAAGCAACCAGCTTACATGCTCTATTTATCAATCTATCATCTATTGATCTATCAAAAAAAACCCTATGATTTAAGAGAAAATGAAATAAATTCAAGGGGGATGCTGAAGAGGTATGAAAGTGAGTTACTGCTAATGGCAGGATATTAGTTCAACAAGTTTCAATACCCCATCCAATTCTTTCCCCACTTTACTCATGCTCATCCATGATGCCCCTGGGTATTTATTTTTCCTGTTTCCTATCACAGGCATTTTCCCTTCTATTATTTGGTAGTCAAGGCTAGTGAGGAATTGCAAGCTGGTTCCACATTTTATCCCTTCCAATGGACTTGAATCCTGGTGGTGAAAATGTTAGCTTAGCAGCTGCCAGGTCTGAGTGTCACAACTGCTGAGGGTCTTTGGCTGCCTACCCTTCATAAGCTATGTTTTATTGGAAAAGCCAGAGACATGAGGGAGAATTCCCAGGCTATACAAGGTAAAGTTTAGAGGTCTGTTTTATCAAGTAAGCTAGTTATTCCTCTTTCTCCTGCCCTTTCCTACCTCCTAAAACTGGACTAATGTTTATTCTTTGGGGTAGGATGGGAATGTGGGAAAAGACCACAGGACCACAGATTTAGAGCTCAAAGAATCTTAGAGGTCATTCAATCCAGCTCTATTTTACAAATGAGGGAACTGAAGCTTAGAGCAGTGACATTCAAGGTTATATAGATAGTGAATGGAAGAGTCCAGATTTGAACATAGGTCATCTGATTCTTTTGCTCTTGTGTCCCAGCACTTAACACAGTGCTCGGCCCAGAGTAGATGCTTAATAAATGCCTACTGGCCGACTTCTCACCATACAGAGTTGCCACTATTCTTTATGGTGCTCTATACACGTTTGCTGATTGAATGAACCGATGAGTGAATGACTGAAAAATTCCACTTTTCTTGGATTCAGCACCTAGGTTTTGGACAGAGCAGAGACGGCATCAACATTTTAGCTGAGCCCAGGTCTGTGGGTGAACACAGGACATCCCACCCTTTCAACTTAGAAATTCAGTCCACACTTCCAGTTTATATAGTTTAATACATGTGAAACAAGATACATTTTTCTCGTTTGCATAATGAATGCATCAATAACAGACGGTACAAGGTGAATGCATGAATATGAGGCATCTGGGGATTATTGGCAGCTGATGGCTGATTGCAGAGAGTACCATAATGCCAGGTGGATTATCATTGTGTTTGTCATCATTATGATCAGGTTCTTTTTCTTTTCTTTTTTCTTCTTCATAAAACAACAACTTTCTATGGGTGGAACCATTATATGGAGAGGGCTAGAATGGGAAGTAAGATATTTCTCCAAGGGGTGGAGAAAGAGCAGGATTAGGGTACACAGAAGTTAAGGTCAGCTGGAAGCTTCTTAGAGGCTCTGCGCTACTCACCAATGCACACATGCATGGACACTTGTGGGCATTCTTGGGCATCACCTTCCCCTCCCCAATTCTGGAGGGGAACTGTGGTAGGGAGGAGAGACTGGGTGTGTGTGGGATGGGGCTGAGGTGGGAAGAGGTAATAGAGAATTGGAAGAGCCATTATCCTTACCCTGCTCCAGTTGTTGGAGAAGGCAGCATGAGCTTAAATGCTCACCAAGAATGGGGCCCAGGACAAATATGTTAAACTTTCCATCTGGTGCCAATAACTTACTGTGACTGCAGCAAACAAAATAGATTTCTTCAATAATTTAATGTTTATTCATTCTATTCCCCCTTGCCCTGCCTCCCCTTCTCCACCCTCTCATTCCCCTCCACTTCCTCCAAGGTCCTTCGGCCCAAGAAACTAAATTTGAGTACATTTTTTTTTCAGATTATTGCAACATTTAACCTGAATTGGTAGGAGGAGAAAATGTCAAATAAAACACCAAAAAGTCACACATACTATGGGAAGATTACTTGGGGATGGGGAGGGGACAAGAGGAGTGAAGGATGAAGAAGGAAGGGGATGATGCTATATTATTGCCCTAGACAGTAGTGGTTTGGTTATCCCCAGAGGGAAGACATGATGTGTCTCTAAAGTATGAAAGCAAGAAAGACTCGAAGAGAGAAAGGAGACACTCAAAAAGGTCCCTTGAAGTTGAGAAGATGACAAGAGGGGAATGGGAAGGGCAAAGGAAGAAAGAGAAAATGAAAAAGAAATTCACTCCCACATTAAACACAAGGAAACACCACTTAGTTGTGGAAGGAGGTTAATGGCCAACATTTTGGATTATTCTCTATAAAAATATGTGCATTATGAAGACAGATTTTTTTTTTGTCGTTTTCTTTTTTTTATCTCACAAATACATTATTTCTATTTATAGAACTGCTGATATACAGACACTGTACAGCTCACGTCGCCCGGGCACTTTCACATACTGTGTCATTTCTACACAATAAGGTGCCGTCTAGAGGCGGAAAAAAAAAATTAAAAAAAAAAAAAAAAAGAACCCAAACCTGAATCAATGTGATTGAGGCTTATGGGGGGCAAAAAAGCGACTTCCCTGTACTGTTTCCAAAAGAAAAAAATGTTTGCATTGCCCTCCCTGCCCCCCTGGCTGGGATCGGCTCCAATGGTAGGCCCCACTGCCTGGCCCTCCTGCCAACCTACGGGGTCATAGCCCCGGCCTGGGCCCGGGCCCTGGGCAATCCCAGCTCAGCCCAGCTCTGCCAGAGTGGGGCTGCATTCTTGCCATCCCCTTCTCTCCCCCTCCCCTGCTGGGCATGGACCTAAATCTGAGCATCAAAGCCCTTAGTGACAGCCATCCCCAAAGCTATACTGGTTCATCTATTTGGTCATCTGTAGTGGGTGTTGTGGGGGGTGGTCCTGACTTCTTCAGGGGGCTTTTGGGAACAGTGAGGAGGAGTTCCTGGCCTTTCTCAGGAGGGTCTCCAGAAGATTTGAAATGCTCTGTTTTTTGGAGTTCCATGGGAGTTGTTGTCCCCGCGGGGGACTCTCCCGCATCTGGTCGGGAGTTGGCAGCCACGGGCTGGCCACTGTCCAAAAAGTGACCACCACTTGGAGAGCCTGAATCTGGCGGCTCAAAGGAGAAGTTGGGAACCATTAGGAGCTCTGCCCGGCACTGGGCTGGGACCCGCCACTCCCCTTTGGGGGGCATGTCGGCCCCACTTGCCCCACTCTCTCCCTGCTCCAGGGAGTCCCTGTGGGAGGCTGCGGGACTCAGGGTAACCTCACAGGATGGCGTCCTCCTCCTCAGAGTGGTCGCACTGCTCTCAGACACCGGGGGGCGGGGAGCCGGGGTGCCCTCATCCTCTGCAGGAGGATCAATGGAAATACAAGGGGGACTCATCTTCTTCTTCCTTCGAACCCCTGGAGCAGGCTCAGTCTCCACTGGGCAAGATGCCCTGGCCTTTTTCTCCCCAGACTCCTCATAGATGCTCTCCCCATCACCGATGGATGAGCAGACCTCCACGGAGTGTCGTCGCTGGTCGTCAGCCCAGTCGGGTTTGTCCAAGAAGCCCTGAGCATCAACGCTGTAGAACTTCTTCAGGTCTCTGTCCAGCCCGCTGCCTCCCACATGGCCCTCACTGGGGGAAGCTGAGGGCTTGCGGGCCGGGGAGGAGAACATCGAAGCTGAATGGCTCCGCGCCTCAGCCTGGGGCCTCCAAGCCCGCACCGAGCTGTTGATGTGACTCACCTCCTCATCAGCTGGATCTGAGGTCTCAGGGTCTGTGGGGGGGTCTCCGCTCTGTCCGGTGGGCCGCCTAGCAATACTTCGCTGGCCAAAGGTGTGCTTACGGGTGCGGACGCTGGCGGGGCGGGAGTGGGGGGATGAGGTTGGAGAGCGAGGTGGGGTCCCGGGCAGGGAGAGGGGGCTGAGGCACATCAGGGAGGCACCCAGGGTGCCTGCTGGGCCCCGCTTTGGCTGAGTGTTCTCACTGGGCTCCCCTGTAAGGTTGTCCCTGGAATCTGCAATCTGGCCTTCAAGGGAATCCGTCCGCAAGGCTTCCTGTAAGTCCAACACAAAATGATGGGCAAGTTAGGGGGTATCTTCCTAGTGCTGTCTGGGGGAGTCAAGGGGAGCCTCACATACTAAAGCTGTTCCCGGGTACTCATATCCAGGGTAAACTACCATTAGGGTTTCCCTAGGATATATCCTGCTATACAGCTGAAAGTTGCCCACCTCAACCTTTGATTCAGAATGTGGGATTCAACTTTGTAGATGCACAGACACCCAAAAGAAAGCTGAAGACCTGGGGTGGTATAGGAATGAGTAGTATGTTCTGAGGATCTTATGGTCAACAATATAATCTGGGGACAGATTCACTCAGAGTCCGGGAGATTTAGAATCTAGAAAAGCAAGTAACTCTAGATTGGGGATGAGTTGGGGGAGCTATCAGGAAACCTGGGTTTTAGCCCCAGCTCTTCCCCTAATTCACTACTGTAGAAATGTGCACTTCATAGAACCGAAAATCCTTGGAGACAAAAGAGACTTAATCTACTTAATGTCCAGGCCTTTAATTTCCTCCTCTGTGAAATGGTAAGAGTTCTTTCTCTGTCTCTTTCCTTTTCTCCTTCCCTCCCAGAACTATTGTGTAGATCAGCTGAGATACTTTATAAAGTGCTGGACCCATAGATGGAACAAAGGCAACCCCCAATTTCCCCCAAAACAAAACAAAACTCCAACAGCCCCAAAACTTTAGATTAGGTGACTGGAGGGAGAGAAACCATAGCCAATGGCTTCCTACCTGTCTACAGAGCAGCCTACTCAGGCTGGGTGACCTTGGAGTACTTTGTGACGACCTTGGAACCTCAGCACTGGCAGAAAGGGGAGGCCCAGATGCAGCTGACAGAGATACATTTTCCATTGGGACTTGCAGGGATGAACAGGATTCCACAGGTTGAGAGTGAACAGAAGTGATTGAACCTAGAAATGAAGGGGAAAAACAAAAAATGCCAAAAGCCATCCTACATGTACAGGAGCAAGACCTTGGATCAGGGTGTTGGAGATGAAAAATGTAAGAAGTTAATATGGAGCCAGGGTGGGGCTGAAACTGGGGTTGAGTTAGGACTCAGTTTGGAAGTGGGATCAGGGTTTTTGAAGTCTGGGATTGAGGTTAGGTGGGGAACAAGGATGCAGTTGGATATCTGAACCAAGGTTGAGGGGTAATTGGAGCCAGAAGGCAATAGTGGTCTGAGTCTTTGAATACAGTGTCCAGTGCCCTGTCATTAAGGCAATTGCTATTACCCTTCATCTAAATATAATTTGGTCAGGTGAAACTAAGAAAGCGTACCTGCCATCTATGACCCCCTAAATCATCTTTCCCTAGACTACTGTGAGCGCTCTTGGAAGCCCAGGCCTCTTTTTTGGTCATTTTTTGTCTTGTAAGCTCTGCAGCTACAGGGCCCAGAACTGCTCCTTCCTTTTTTTTCCTAATGGGGAAGACTCCAAATTTGGGGTCCAGATCTGTTCTTTCTGTCTCTCACTGATTGTGAACTTCTCAAGTCTGAGTATTGGGTTGTTTCTCCTTTCCACCCCCTCTAATATGAGCTGTCTGAAGGTAGAGTTTAAGTTTTCTCTCGCTTTGCTCCCAAAGACTGTAAATTTTCCATAGTCAGGATCTGGATCTGCATCTTCTATGTCTTTCCCATGGCAAAGCTGAACACAAAAAATGGGTAGACAGGGATGGAAAGTAAGGATGATTATATGAGTCTATCAACAAAAGAAGGAACTGTCTTCTCTGTGTTGAGAGGAAAGTGGACAAACATTCTGAGTCTCCCAAATGCTCTCAGAAATATATATGCCTTTTGATCTTACCAACAGAAATGCTTGCTTCCATTTTGACAAATAAGGTGTTTTTCCAGGAATAAAAATTGGGGATAATAAAGGAATTTGTTTGTTTGGGGAAATCTTGCTTTTGAGGCTGGGTCTTACATGAAGGAATGTGATCAGGGCCTGGAGTCCTGTGGGGCAGGAAATTTATGAGGCTCAAAGGCATAGTCAGATGTACAAAGATTTATGGATAAAATTTTCAGATTCAAGTTCAAGAATTATTTGGGGATGGGGTGGCTATCATGGGGTCATAGTTTATAAATTATTATCTATAAACTCTTGATGTTTTGAGCTGATGAAACAACTGGATAAGATGTTCCCTTTCCTTTTCTTTATCTCAGAAGTTCTCAAAGTGTGGTCCTCAAGATCAAAACTTTTTATAATGATACTAAGATAGTTTAGTTTATAATATGGCAAATATCAGTGGATATAATCTAAATAAACAAAAGCTCTTTGGGAGGGTTCCCAATGATTTTTAAGGGTGTAAAAAAATCCTGAGACCAAAAAGTTTGAAAACTTCCACTTTATCAGAATAATAGGTCCTCTGATTTTGGCTATGTGGGAATGAATGGAGGAATACCCTGAGTGGATGAGATCTGGCATGGGGTTAGAAAATTGACAAATGGGCTGTGGTACAGGGCACCTGGGTAAGCCAACCCATAACATTTCACTAAAAAGAAAGAGGTTATTTTTGATTTGGGTCAAGAAAGAGCCTGAGAACAGAGCTCTATAAGCTTGGAGAAATATAAAAGATAGAAAACTTGATTCCTGCAGTTTGAGATATATTGAGAAATTAATAAACTTTATAGTCACCCAGCTTTCAATGCAGAAATTTCTTTCTATATACTTTCTGTTATTTGTATCTTTTTATGTCTTATATTTTTTCCTTTGTGAATAAATCCTTAGAATTAGCATACAGAGACAGAGACAGAGAGATAAGGATAATGTGCAGGTACTGCTGGATGGCTGGATTAACTGCAATTGAACATGTTGGTAGTGTGAAGGGAAAAATGATAACAGAACATAAAGAATAAGGGTGCGACAGATTTTTGAACCCAATGACTTTGACTGGTTTGGTCAGAAAGCTCTGCTGACCTAGAATAGTAGATTTTTTTTTTTTAGAGATTTTAATTTTTGTCCTAGAAACTCCCTCTCCCCATAAAGATCAGCAATTCAGCAGCAACGATAGCTTTACAGAGTTTTTCTGAGAGCAATGGGGAAAGGTTTGCATTAGTATTTCTGATTTCAAGGCCAGCCCTTTTGATTTAAAAATTAGACTACAGAGGAATTTAATGGTTAAAGAATGAGATGAGAGATGAAAAAACAAAGATGAAAAAGGGGCCCGTGGTCTTCTAGTTTGACTAGAATATAGAGGATGTGAAGCATGAGCTAAGGTTGGAAAAGTTGGTTATCAACAGATTAGAGAAGGCCTTGAATGCCAGGATCAAGAATTCATACTTTATTTGGTACTCAATGGGGACATACTGAAGATTTCTGAGAAACCAGAAGGTGGCAATAGAAAGATTACTCACACATTATGTAAGGTAGATTAGCCAATGGAGGCAGGAAAAAGTAGATTTGAAGAGAAATGTTGAGGCTCTCAGGGTGGTTGCAATAAAAGCAGAAAGGAAGGAGGGAAATGAGAGATATTGAGGTGACTGATGAGTTCCCTGTTCAGTCACATCAATTTCTTTAAAGATTTCTCTTTTCTTGCTCTTTAGGTTCATTTGCAATTACCAGATCAGAATGTCTTTTTCTGAGCTTCTCACTTTTCAAGTCAGCCTTCTCTTTAATAATTTCAGGATAGGACCCTATCAATCCTTTCGAATTCTGTTTTCCCAAAGGCAAAGGTACATGTCAAACTATGTTTAGTATTCTTATAATGAACTATTAAAATGCCATGGTCAGTGTGTCCCAAGGATTTCGTTATTTTTACTTCCCCAACTTGTTCTTCCTTATAGGAGTTCCCCTCATCACATTTTCTATCTTCTGGAATTTAAAGATATCAGCAAAGCAAATCAAAGATTTCTCAGCTCTTCTCATGGTGGCAAAAAGTTCCAGTTTGTTATCTGTATTGGAAACTCATTATCCATTTCCTCCATCTGACTAGACAGTACATTTCCACTCTGTCATGTCAATTTAATCTTTCTTCTAATCATGATGCTTCAGATTCATGGATTACCATATTATTATATTGTTTTTCTCTAACATCCTACTCATTCTCCTGCAGACTGTGTTTCTGACTTTCCTGGAATATGTCACCATACCTGTGAAATCTCACTTCACCATGCCAGACCCCTTCTCCCTTTGATGGATTAAATCTAGAGGCTTTTATTTTGGGATAGATCCAAGCCAGCTGTACTTCATTTCCCTCTTGGATATGCTTCTGGCTTTCCTGGACTTTTCTACCATGCTCCCATGCTGGTACATACTCCCCTCCATCCTATCCCATCTTGTTTCCCCCCATTAGATGGCAAGCTCCTCGAGAACAGGAACTATCTTTCTTTTTGTTTGTATTTGTGTCCTCAGTGTTTAGCACAGTACCAAGCACATAGTAAGTGCTTAATAAATGTTGTCTCATTGCTTTACTGTGTTTATATAACTTACTGTCTATTTGAATGTCTTTCTGTGTTATGAAAATGACCTTGGGTTCTTGCAGTCTATGTCAGAGAATAAAAAAGTCTGCCAGGTCCTCTTCAAGATGAAAAAGTTTTAAATATGGGCCCAGACATGCAGAATATGTCTATGTTCTGAGGAGCAGCCTAGCTAAATTTAGAGAGGCTTATTACCAGATGGATGAGTTCCAGGTGATGGAGTTTACTGGCTATAGCAACTCATGAAAGGCAAAGATACGTGGATGAAATCCCAGATCCTTGTTTAAAGGACCAAGACTAGATGGAAGGGTCCTTAGAAATCAAGTATAAGCCTTTAATTTTTACAAATGAGGAAATTAAGGCCCAGAAATGTGGTGATTTGTTCAAGGTCACAAATACTAGTCTGTTACTTTTATTGTTTAATCTACTTCTGTACAAGTATATTGCCCTATTATATCACAAGTTCTTTATCAACTATCTATGATACCTATCAGTGAATTTTTATTTCTTCTCATTCAGATCTTTAGTTTACTCCCCCACCCCAGTCAATTTACACAGGATACCATCATATAGGTATCTGAACATGCAAGAATCATTTTAGTCTTTCTTCCTCATTACTGCTTTGTAGGCAGCTATTATTATGGATTAATATTATGTCCTACTCTCCATGCCCCATTCGGGGTTTTTTTTTTGTCAAAGATACTGAGGTAGTTTGCCATTTCTTTCTCCAGCTCTTTTTGTGATGAAAAAACTGAGGTAAATGAAGTTAGAGTCACATAGCTAGTATGTATCTGAGGCCATATTTGAATTCAGGTCTTCTTGATACCAGGGTTGATGCTCTTATTCACTGTGCTACCTATCTGCTTTCATTTCTGGGCAGCTACATTGCTATTTTTCTTTTTATGAGAGAAAGTGTGGTAAGGCAAAATAATAATAATAATAATAATAACTAGCATTTATATAGTGCTTTACAAATACTCTCTAATTTTATTCTCACAAATCTAAGAGGTAAGTACTCTTATTATCCTCATTATACAAATAAGGAAACTAAGGCAAGCAGAGATTGAGTGATTCTAGGATCACAGTTAATAAATGTCTGAAGCTATATTTGGACATTTGTAGGTAGCAACTTTTTCTTTCATCCTTATTTCATTTCACCTCATTCAGTTGCCGTTACTATCTGCTACTATCTCCTTCTTCACCCCTGTCTCTCATGAAGAGGCAACCCTTCTTGTCATGGCACATTCCCCTACATGAACGAGAGATTCAATTTTATTTCATGTCCTCCAGCAGATTGCTCCTTTGATTATGCTCTCTCTTTTTCACTCTGTCTCTGCCTCTCACATCTTCAATTCTCCCTGTTTATTGCCTTCTTCCCTACTGCTTACAAAATGCTGTCTTCCTTATCTTTAAAAAAGCCTCATTTGATCCATCCATCATTGCCATCTATCATCCTATATTTATTCTCTTTTATGGCTCAACTCTTTGTAGACAACAGGCTATCTATAATTGATATTTCTATTTCTTTTTCTCTTCTTAACTCTCTGTATATTGGCTTCCAACCTCATCATTCAATAGAAATTCTTTCCAAATAGAAAACTCTTCAAAGTAACCCATGATATCTTTATTGCCAAGTCTAAAGTCCTCTTCTCAAATCTTATCCTTCTTGGCCTTTCTTGCTGCCAACATTATTGAAAATCCTCTTCTTTCTAGGTGGCATGACTCTTTCCTGTTTCTCTTTCTGCCTGACATTGCTTCTCAGTCTGCTTTGCTGGGTGTTCACCCACATCATGCCCACTAACTATGGGTGTTCTTTCCTCAAGCATCTGTCCTAAATTGTTTCCCTAGTGATCTTTCACTTGGCGAGCTTCTATGGATTCAATTATCATCTCTATGTAGATGATTCTGATATTTGTCCAGCCCTCATCTCTCTCCTGACCTCCAATATCACATTTCCAATTAGTGAACATCTGATGAATTCTAGTGAACATCTCAAACTGGATGTTCTGTAGATGTGTAAAATTCAACATGTTCAAAACAGAACTCATCTAAACCTTCTCTTCCAAATTTCCCTATTATAGTCAAGGGATTCACCATCCTTCCAATCACCCAAGACTGAAAACTAGTGTCCTTTTGGACTTTTTTTCTTTCTCTCACCTTGCATATCTAGTAGGTTGCCAAGTCTTATTGCTTCTGTCATAACATCTCAAATATGGGTTTCCTTCTTTGACTTCCTCATTGCCACCACTTTGGTACAGACTCTTGTCATCCCAAACCTTGACTATTGTAATAGATTTATGGTTGACCTCCCTTCTTCTGCATCGCAATCTAGGTGACTAGATAATTTCTTGTTCTCTCTCCCTAACCTTTTTGTCTTTGGGCCATAGATTTTTTTTCTAAAGCCATATGAGTTCCGATTTGATTTCCTACATTAAGATGTCTATTTTGCTCAATCTGGATATGGATACCTAAGGCCATAGGAGTTAATATATCTTGGTTTTTTGATTGTGTGTTGATTATGAACTTGTGAGTTTATCTTACTGTTCATCTCCCTTCCTTGTAGCAAAATTGTATGGTATCTAGCTTGATAGATCTTCATATATACATGTCTATATAAATAGACACATTTTGTTTGTATACACAGGTTAAATATGGATACACATGCTATATATGCATACATGTGTATGTTCTTGTGTATATACATACTATATATATCAAGAATGAGTATGTTTGTGTATGAGAAAGAAAAAGGAGAAAAGGAGGGAGAGAGGGACAGAGGGAAGGGAGGGGGATAGGGAAAGAGAGAAGGAGAAAGAGAGAGAGACTTTTATTTTTTAATCTTTCCTTTTCAATGGATTTATAAAACTTAGGGTGAATAGTTCTTAAAAAAAACTCTTATTATATGTACTCCATTTTTGGCTAAGAACCTCTCATTTTTATATTTTAATCCATACTTCAGAGAACTAAATTCCATTCTCAGGCACCAACTTTTTAACCAATTCTTCACCTGCTCTTATGAAATCTTAGTCTTCAATTGGCAACAGTGGCAAACACAGCCCTGGGGCCCTAAGTTTGTTATGTAGGACTTCATAACTAGCATCAATGCTTCTTTTATTCACTGTGTCCAAATAGATAACAGTCGTCAGAAGTGGGCATCAGTCATTACATCTGAAAATCCTGAGGGGGATCTCTGTTTATATCTTAGATACATACTCAAAGAGATGCAGACTTCAGTCTTTTTTGTTATTAGTTAGATGGACAATCAATCCATCTCTTCCTCCTTTTTTCCTCTGACCTAAACAGATGCTTCCTTTCTTGATTATGGCACTCATGGAGCTCATCCCTTGGAGGACAAGCATCGACTTCGTCCTCAGGGAGCTTCAGTTTCTTCCAATTTGTATCATGCCCATTATCTATTGTTGTTCAGTTGTCTGATTCTTTATGACCCCATTTGTTTTTTTCTTGGCAAAAATACTAGAATGATCTGCCATTACTTTCTCTAGATTATTTTATAGATGAGGAAATTTAGGCAAACAGAATTAAATGAGTTGCCTAGAGTCACAGAACTTACTAGCTGTCTCTGAGACAAGATTTGAACTCAGAGAGATGAATATTCCTTCTTGATTTCAGGATCATCATATTATCTACTACATCATCTAGCTGCCCAAAATAAAGAAAATAATCAGCACTGCTGAATTTATGGTGAGGTATGAGGTTTGCAGAGTGTTTTCTTCACAGTCTGACTGTGAAATGAGTAGTGTGTGTGTGTGTGTGTGTGTGTGTGTGTGTGTGTGTGTTTCAATTATGTCCAACTTACCATAATGGCGTTTTCATAGCAAAGACACTGGAGTTGTTTGCCATTTCCTTCTCCAGCTCATTTTACAGATGAGAAAACTGAACCAAACAGAGCTAAATGAATTGCCTATGGTCACAAAGTTGGTAAATGTCTGAGGCTGGGTTTGAACTCAAGAAGATGAGGCATTCTATCCATTGCTATCAAGTTAGGTCAGCACCATACCTGCATTTATAGTTCTAGAGAATTGCCTAAGATCACACAGCCCATAATTACCAGAGATAGGACCTAAATCCAAGTCTTACCATTCTTTTTTTTAAATAAAAAGATGAAATTTAATAGGGATAAATGTAAAGTCATTCCTGTGAGGTTAAATAAAAACATCCCTGTTTCCCAAGTATATGAAGGAGGAAGCATGACTGTTTAGCAGTTAATTATCCTGGGAATAATGAAAAGAAGAAACAGCAATATATGCAGTTTTCTAAGTCACTATGCAGCAGCAGGTCCTTATGTCCCCTTGAGTGGCCCCATTTCTATGAAGTTCATCCCCCTGTTGTAGGCTCTGAACCTCAACTAGCTTCATGGACAGATTCCATTAGCAGTCAGCTAGACAATATACTCCTAACAACTGCCTGAGCTGTCCTGGGCTCTCTCCTACTGACTGACTATAACCAAAAGCTCTGCCACCCTTTCAGCCATCAGGGATAGCCATGAGTCTAGGTGTGCTGCTCACACACTCCCACCACTGTACAGTCATGACTCCCTCTTTCATTTAGGAGGCTATCAAATGACAGGGCACAGAATATTCATGAAAAGCTATTAGGAGTCTTTCTCCAGAGAATAGGCAAGTTTTTATGGTGTTTTGGAGCCAGACACTTGTTCATTGGAGCAAGCACACCTGGAGGGTAGTACCTGTGCCTCTTCCTGCTAGGATGAGGATGTAAGGGAGGAATTATGTGTTTGTGAACATGCATGTTCACATGTGGGAAAGATGCCAGCACCTGCACTAATGTGCTTCCCTCCCCCTGACTTCTACAACCTCATAAGAGCAGGACATAGACAATGGACTCATGGGATGGATATTTTGGGGCAAATATTGGCTTTAGTCTTGGAGCTTCCATGGAAGCTCTTACCATTCTGGCTCGAGTGGCTGCTTAGAGTGTGTGGACCTGGAACTCAGCTCTTCCACTAATTTCTTGTGTTATATGGGCAGGAAACTTTCAATAGACCTCAGTTTCTCTTTTAGAATGAAGAGAAAAACTCCTACTTTGTTCACCTTCTTTCCAAGGTTATTGCAAAAAGATGCAAAAATACTTTATAAACTGGAAAACCTTATGACTAGGGAACAAACTTGTGCCACATAAAGGAGGAACCTTAAAGATGATCTAATCTTATTCTTTCACTTTTTACAGAGGGGACACTGAAATTTAATGAAAGTATGGGACTTGACCTGTCTCACATTTAGCAGAGCAGGGATCAGATCTTCCCAAGCCAAATGTAGTTCTTTCCATCATTCCCTTCCCTCCTTCCTTTTCTTCCTGATCTGACCATCCCTTCCTGGTCTCCCATCCCAACAAGGCCGATGACTAGTCTCACTGATCAGGCCCTCCTTGACCTGCTGGGAGTGATAGTGTTGCTGGTAGTGGGTGAGATATTGGTCAGTCCTCTCCCCATACCTGTTGGGGTTTTTGCTGGGTATGTCTCCATCTCCACTTCTTGCAGGGTGTTTGGGGCTGTGGCTGGCACCACAGGTCGGAACATATAGCTGTCATTAGGTAGGGAGTGCATCCTGGACACAGCAACCTTGTGCACCATAAGGAGGTTTTGGGACTCCCTGGAAGACCCAGCTCCTTCCTGTAGAGACACAAGTTAGTGGGCTCCTGAATCATTCCAGCCTTACATCTTGGGCCTCTCCTCCAGTTTTAAACTCTGGGTCTGGGCATGTGAAGACCCATGAAGCTCCATGACATCTAAATGTCCTGAGTCACATGGGACTGGACCTTACCAGAAGCAGATCAAGCTTAGAGATTATAGTAAATCTGAACTTTTTGTGTGTGTTCTGGACTACTTTTAGCAGGAAGCCAGTAGATTCATTTTCAGAAGAATGTTTTTAAGTGCATAAACCAAAATATGTAGGATTACAAAGGAAACCAATTATATTGAAATAAAGAAATAATTTCAATTCAAATCCAAGTTTACAGACCCAGGTTAAGAATACTTGGTCTATGGGGTTGAATAGGAGGTTGCAAGGAAAGGCCCCCTATCCAGAAAGAAGTCTGGCTGTGCTGATGTGAAGAAGCAGGGAGGTAATCCAGATGTAACTAGCTGTGCTTACCAGGACTTGCTGCTTCGAAGACAGAGTGGACTCAGGGCTCCCAGTCCGGCGACTCCCTCTGGGGGGCCGGCCGTCTGGGCCAGGGGGCGGCCCTGGGCCTCGGGCCATGGCAGCAGGAGCTGTACTGCTCTGTGCCATCTCCAACTCAATTTCAGCGTCCATCTCAGCATCTTCCCGGGCCTCCTTGTTACTCTCCTCCAGGTGTTTCATCAGCACAGCCACCACCACGTTGACCAGCACAAACTGGGCAACCAGGACGAAGGTGACGAAGTAGACGGGAGAGATGATGGGCAGGTAGCTCAGGCAGTGCTTGTCCTCTCGGGCACACTCCCGTAGCGTGTCCTAACCACAGAGACAAGCCTGGGATGGCACCCAAGCCACCCTTCCCCTGCCCTGCAGGCTGGCCTGGGTTAGAGGCAATACTTCTGCTGGCCCTAGATGCTCACTTATTTTTAACCAAGTATCCCGGGGAGTTAAAACAGATAAATCCTGCCTCAGATTTACACTGAAAGTCCTTTATCCATTGCTCTCCAAACAGCTATCCAAATTTACCCTCTCCTCCTAATGCCCATCCACCCCCTTTCATTCAGCTAAACTGGGTTCTTCATGGCCTTCCTCCCCACCCGTACCCAGTGCTCAATCCCCGCTCCTTTACTCATGCTATGCTCATTCCTGGAATATTTTCATTACCATCTTTTCCAAGGCTACCCAAGCAATCAAGGGTGACATTTCTGAACTCCTCAAGGACTGCAAAATACTTTACACATGCTATTTCATTTGATGAAATCCTTACTCAAAGGGGTAGGAGTTATTACCCCCACTTTATAGATGAGAAAACTGAGGGTGAGAGTGACTTACCCAAGTTCACACAGTCATATCAGAGACAGGATACAAAGTTATATATTCCTGACTCCAAATCCAGTGTTTTATCCATTATACCCCCTACCTGCTTTGGGAAGCTTTCTCTGGCCACTTGACCTTACTCAGAAGTCTTTCCACCCCTGAATCAGATTTTCATCGATCCTTGTAAAGACCATTTTACCCAATTCTCTTTTTATTGTGAGCACTAGGAAGGTAGAACTTGGGTCCTGGTCTGCCTTCCTCTGAGGGTAGGGCAGAGTCTGGAGTTTTGTCCCCTCCCTTCTTTCCTAGGAAGATTGGGGGTGGAAGTGAGGAAGAAGCATCAGCAGTTGGCCACTGTGTTGCCTGGGCATGTTGGTTGTGGGCACTTTGGGGCACCAGGGAGATACCTTCATGATTCCGTTCCAGTTGTCCCCCGTGGACACCCTGAAGAGGGTGAGGAAGGCCATGCCGAAGTTGGTGAAGGTAGCGTGTCTGCTCAGGCCCTCACATGGGTTATCTTCACTGCAATCTAGGAAGCAAGAAGAGACCCACCGGTCTGGTCAGACAGCCCAGGACTCTGCTAGGAGATAATTCACTCCTGGTTTTTCTTTCTTGAAGGAAGGAAGAACCCTCCCAAGGACCTCGTCCTGATCAATGAGTACATACAATTGTGGAGAATGAACAAACAAGTGATGGTACAGCAGAATTAAAGTCAGGACAACTGGGCTCAAATCTTGACTCTTATTGTGCAAATCTTAATGCTTTTAGTTTCAGTTCCTTATCTGTAAAATGGGATGATAATATTTAGGAGCACAATATCATCGAGTTGGGATGTCAAGAAAGGGATCATACAACAGACCATAGATCTAGTGATGGAAGGAACCTCAGAGATCATTAAATCCAACTCTTTCATTTTTCAGATCAGGAAACAGAGGCAGTAAGTTTCTGAGGTGGTATTTGAATCCAGATCTCCTTTGCATTTGCATTATCTGTTTCACAAGACTTTTGGAAGGAAAGAGTTTCATAAACCTTTGCACAGAAAAAAAAAAAAAAAAAAGCTAAAGAAATGTATTATTTATCCGTAAAGTTAAATCCATTACCTGCCTAATAGGACTGCTATCTAAATCTTACTCACTCTGTGGCTGAACGCAAAAGATTTGTATAATAAATGAATGAATGAATGAATTTGTTTAGTGACCTTGTACAGGAAGGGAAGGCCAAGGCAATGAGTCCCTGGATGTCTGGCCTTGTTTTCTGGCTATCAGCAGCTCTTGATACAGTGAGTCTTATTTAATGTCCCACCCTGGACTTTGTATTACAGATGGGATGGGTGTAGGAGGCTTTGTGGCCCGGGGCAGCCCTTGGAGCCCCAACCCCAAGGAGAGTCCTATAGCCCAGTAATAGCTGGGCACCTAAACCTCAGCCTTCCATCTTCAAAATGGGCTCAGACTCTGCAGCTCTTCTCCTGTTACTGTACCCTAAGGGTTATTTTAGGAGAAGTTGGTGTCCTCATATGAATCTCACAGATCCAAGAGAGGCTCCAATCATTTCCAGCTTTCTAATAACAAACTGGGGATCTGACTCCCAGATATTTTCTTACATCCATCTTGGTTTTCTTTTATGTCTTCATGCCTCTTGATTCACTAAGTTTTTTTCCCATCCCTGTGAAGTCAAACATCCTGTGGGTCTTTCAAATACCCCTTTTCAAATTTACTACTGAGTAATAGCCACTGTTTACCTACTTCCTGCCCCAATCTGTGCCTACTTTCAAGAGCTTCCTCCCCATAAAACGTCTAATCATATTCTCACCAAAGCCCCATAAGGGAGGCAGAGCAGGATAGGGATTGATATACCCATTTTGTAGATGAGAATACTGAGGCCAAAATAAGTGATCTGTTTTTGTTTTGTGTTTTGTTTTTTGCTGAGGCAATTGGGGTTAAGTGATTTGCCCAGTATCACACAGCTAGGAAGTATTAAGTGTCTGAGGCTAGATTTGAACTCAGGTCCTCCTGACTTCAGGACTGGTACTCTATCCACTGTGGCACCTAGCTGCCCTGAGTGATCTGTTTTTTAAGGTCAATTAGTGATTTCTCTCTTAGACACTTTATCTTGCTTGTGAAATGCAAATTAACACTGGGTAGAGAGAGATCTATTCACCCAAAATATATCACAGGGTTTAGATCTAGAAGAGGTTGTGTGGCTTATTGGGTCCAACCAGCTTCTTCATTCATGAGGAAACTGGGGCCCAGAGAGGAGAAAAATTTTGCCAAGATCACACAGCTCCTAAGCAGCTGATAGAATTCAAGCCAAGGTCCTCTAATGCCAAATTCAGTTCTTTTTCCATTAGACCATATTAATAGAGGGCCACCTATAAATGGCATCTGAATTTGAACCCATTTTCTGTTCATGAGGTTAGTTCTATTTTATATAATGGGGAAGGAGGCACTTCGGTGCACATAAGTCTTGGCAGGATAGGGATCAGGGATGAAGATGCTACTTGACATGGAGAAGCCCACTCTTTTTTTTTTTTTTTTTTTTTTGGCAAGACATTTCAAAGACTGTTAGAAATTAGGCTAATGAAAATTAGGTAATGTAAAAGAAAGAGCTTTGCATTTAGCATTGGAAAACATCCTACCCTAGGTCCTTATTGATCATTTCCATGAGCATGAAATAGTTTTCCTGTCAATAAAATGAGAGGGGAAGCCATACAGTGCTACAGAGAAGTAGGACTATTATGGGCCCTTACAGAAGGATACTTTGAGGGAGGCTTTATGATCAGTTTTATGGAATCAGTCTAGCTTGTTCTCAATTGTCTAGAGTACTGACACAGATAATCCAAAATCTTGGATAATCCCCAAGCTATTATCTATTTAATGTAATGTCTATGTAATAGAATTTCTTTTTCTTCCCAGTTTTTGGGGTTTCTATAATGGTGTATTTTCCTTCATTCATCCCATACCCAATGGAGGCAGGAACAGAGGGCTCTGGTTGTTCTGGAGTTCCCCAGAGAGTTGGAACTTTTATCTTTGGTAATATGGGCAGTGATGGCAGTGGTTCCCTAGGAGACCCTATTTCATTAGAAGAGCTTCTTTCCAAAGAGTCCTAGTTCTGGCCTCCCTGCCTCCCCCCCACCCCCAGTATGTGACCTTGAGAAAAATCACTTTCTCCGTTCTCCCATGTGTATGATAAGGATTATCTCTCTTGTCCAAAACTGCTCAGATAAAGTGCTTTATGGGAATGAGTCCCATAGGCATGAAGAAAAAGCATGATGACCCCTAGCATGAACTTTGGAAGCCTGGGTACCCAACTGAAGGAGCCTTGTCTGAGGGGCAGAAAGATCAGGGTTTTTCTTTCCTTATTTGGTAGATAACCAGATATGCCATGTGGCCAGGAAACCCCATGAGATTAAGAGAAGGAGGAAATCATCTGCTGATGGATGGGACCAGAGGACATATGGAGGATGTAAGCCCCAGATAGCTCACAGTTCCAGGGACATGCTCTGATATTTGATGATTAATTTAATGTTAGAATTCCCTAGGGAACTATACAGATGTGTATTCCTGGGGCAGCATATATGCAGGAGCCTCTGCATAGTAAATATGGGTGATTACATGTGCATACTTCTGACAAATGAAGCATTCATGTGCATGCATGGGCATAAGCACCTGCAAGTAAACACATCATGTTCATTCATATTCATTGTATGAAGCCAAATTCCTTGTTTGTGTACTGATGCTGAGGGAAGATGGCGTGATAGAAAGAGTAAGAAGGTTTAGTATCAGAGAATCTGAATTCATAACTCAGCTCTGCTACTTAAAATCCGTATGATCTTAGTGATGCAGTAGATAGATTGTTGGGATTCAGTTTCAGTAAGATCCAAGTCTCAAGCCTTCTTCATATTCCTATTTGCTGTGTAAATTGGAGCAGTCTCAGTTTCCTCATTTGTAAAATGAGGATAATAATAGTCCTACTCTCATAGGGATGTTTGTAGGGATCAAGTGAGATAACATTTGTAAAGCACTTTACAAATTAGATTGTTGTTCTGCTATGTTCTTTCAAGACAAAGGATGAAACCATAATAGTTTTTTAATAAGAACACCAGGGGGCATCAGGCGCTCTGGGAAACCCAGCTCTTCTCATTCCTTATGTGATTCTGGGAAAAGTCCCTTCCCCTGCCTGAGCCTTGGTATCCCCATGAGGCAAATAAAGGAGGTTAAATTAAAATTTGACATCATAGACAAACAAATTTAGGGCTATGGATCTTTGATAATGATGAAAGCTATGTGTGTATATGTGTTCTCACAGAAATGGTGCTGGAGATAGTAGGTATGAGAAGGGAAGAGATTGAAAGTAAGGATGGCGGCCATTATCCATTCCATTTTCTGAGCCCAAATGTCTTCTTTTACCCATAGTAAAATAAGTGGGGGCAGGGATTCTGGGCTCTGGGGGATGGGATCCATTGACTTGGAGAGGAGGTGCCAGGCTACTGGCTTAGAGACACAGACCTTGGCTGCTACTTACCCAGCTTTCCAAACAACTCCACTCCCAGGGCAGCATAGATAAAAAACAGGAGCATGAAAAGCAGGCCAAGGTTCCCTACCTACATGAGAAGAAAGTAGAACAGGGGTCAGGCAGGCGGGCATCATGCCCTGGTGTTTCTCATGCACAGCCTCCACACACGCCACACCACGCCTCTGGGTGTGCCCCAGCCCACCCGGGACCCTGCAGGCTCAGGAAGGCAGGATTCTCCCACGGGGGTCATCCACACACAGACTGGCTGTATCCCACATGCTTCTTACCCCTTGTCACACGCCAGTGTCGAGGCAGCCTGGGAGAGCCCGAGCCTCTTCCCATACATCCCCTATGCCATGCATACTTCACAGAACCAGGACCTACAGCAGCAGATGTGCTGGCACTGCCCATGGCCGATACCCATGCACGAGCTCAAAGGTAGCCTTCAAGGCTTGGCTCCTCCAGGAAGCCTCTCCTGAGCCCCTCAGTTTCTCCATTCTCCCTCTCTTAATTCTCCTGTTTTTATTTATGGTTATATATTGTATCCCTCAGTAAAATGTGAGCTTTTTGTTTTTGTTTCAGGACCCAGCATAGTGACTTGTGCAGAATAGATACTGAGTAACGTTTGTGAAACTGAATCAAATCCGTGGGTTTATCCTTAACCAGCTTATCCTCGACAGATTCATTCAGAAAGGATCTAGTTACCTTGTATCAATGCTTTGGAAAAGGCCTATTATTAAAAGTTATTTCTAACTGTGGTGGCCATACAGGTGCAGCCTGCAGGTTTGGGTAGAACTGGTTTTTCCAGACACTATTCTCTGTATTGCTTGGTCCCCTAAAGACCAGAGTAGGAAATTCATTGGAGCCCTTGCAAGTATTTTTTTTTTTTTTGGTCTATGTGCATTTACCATCAGTGGCTTCTGCTACTCCTCGAAATCTAGAACTGGACTAGCTCACCTGGGCATTGTGAAAAGGAAGCCCCGCATCCTGGCTACTCTCTGGGCTTGCTGTGTTCTTCTGGTTTCCTCATACTGGAGTTTCCTTTTCTCAGTTTCCCATTTTCCCAATGTCCCCATTGGTCAGATTCTCTCTAGGGACTTCCAAAGGACACTGCTGGGCCCTGGGGCTAACTGGGAATGAGGTACTACATTTAGTTGTTAAAATTTATTGGAAATTCTAGGAACATGCAGGGCTTTTTTGTTGAGTGGGAGATAATATTAGAGAGCAGTGAGTATAGCTTAGGAAAGTTTTTCTCCATAGCCTTATTTCGCTGATGTTTGGCTGGGAAACTGTTAATCATATGGAGAGGAATTTAACCTAGGGATCCTTAACCGTTTTGCATCCTAGATTCCTTTGGCAGCCTGATGAAAACCTTGAATTCTTTCTCAGAATAATGTTTTGTTTTTTGCCTAAATTTTTAATTGGAAAGTATGCTAAATTTCAGAGTTCATGAATACAAATATGTATTTTTTCCTTACCACATTCATGGACTCCCTAAAATCTGTCAGTGGAAAAGCCTTAGATTAAGAACACTTTCAGCACCAGCTGGTAGAACTATTTCCTTTTTTCAGTGACTTGCCTGCTCTTCATTCCTATCCCTGCCTATAGCCCACAGATTATTAGGGAGATCACACAAGTGTGGGGCAATGGGCCATCATCCTCATGTTGGTCATAAGTCCATGTCTAACCAAGTATGAGTATTTGATGGTAATTAACTTGGATTCTGTGAAATTTTTTTTAGGAGATCAATGAATTTGAGTGGGAAAAACTTTGCATCTTCTTTTCTTTTTTTTTAATTATAGCTTTTTATTTACAAGATATATACATGGGTAATTTTTCAGCATTGACAATTGACAAACCTTTTGTTCTAATTTTTCCCCTCCTTCCCCCAACCCTGTCCCCCAAATGGCAGGTTGACCAATACATGTTAAATATGTTAAAGTATAAGTTAAATACAATATATGTATACTTGTCCATACAATTGTTTTGCTGAACAAAAAGAATCGGACTTTGAAATAGTGTACAATTAACCTGTGAAGGAAATAAAAAATGCAGGCGGACCAAAATAGAGGGATTGGGAATTCTATGTAGTGGTTCATAGTCACCTCCCAGATGCATCTTTATTTTCATTAACCTCTAATTTAGATTCAGCATTTCCTTAATTTATGAATTAAAAAATTTGACAAAAAGTCTATTGGAAAGGAAACACAAAAAGTCACGTAACCCTAGTGGCCCTTATTACTGGCTTTCATCTGTTAGATGGGAATCTTAAAACATCTTTTCCATCACTAATTGCTCTGTGCAAATCTCACTTCTCAAATCAGAACGTGATTTTCTGAGTGACCCTTCTTTTTCATCTTCAAACTGTGAAATTTTTAATTTAAGGGAGCAACCTGGTCAACCCTTTGAGGGAGGCAGAAAGAGTTAAAAGACTTGAATTCAAATATTAGTTCTTCCAATTGCTAAATATGTTACAGAGACAAGTCCATCAACACCCCTGGGCTTTGGTTTCTTTATCTTTAAAATGAGGGGATTGGTCTAGATCCAAGCTTCTTAACCATTTTGTGTGTCATGGGCTCCTTTGAAGTTTTGAAGTTTGATGAAGCCCATGGATTCATTATCATAATGAAAAATAATTGAAGGAAATGCTAAATTTCAGTTAGGAATGAGTGAAAATAAATATATAATTTTTCCTGTTATGTTTACAGAATCCCTAAGATCCGTTCATAGATCCCTTGCTTATAGTGAGCTCCAGGTTGAGAACCTTTAGCATAGATTATTTATAAGGAACCTTCTAGCTCTAAAACCAGGTTCAAGAATCCCAGTCTGTTTCTCACACAGCCAAACCACACACAGGGTTGACATATGAGAGGATTAATAAATAATTGTTGAATGAATGTTTTAGGTAGATGGATGGACACATGGATGATCCCAGTGGCTCAGGTAAAGTTGGCACTGGACTTTTGAGTAGCACCTGGGATCAGAATGGTGTATTCTAGATCCTGAAGATTAGTAAGGAATTGGAAAAAAGGCCATCTTCAATAGATGGGACCCTACCCTAGTTCTAGAGATCTCCTTCCACCACCCTAGGGTATAATCACTTCATTATTGGCATTTATTTTGTGACTCTAACCCAAATCTGTGATGTTTGGTATAGATTGGTTCCCTTACTCCATGTCCTGTGGAAGTTAAAATCTATGCCTCTGTCAGAGACCCATTGCCTCTTCATAACTTTTTTCTCTACTGAGTCCACAACTCTAAGTTACAGGCAGTCCTCTGACCAGTGGGATGAGTTGACCAGGGCATAGAGACAGAGTCCTAGGACCTACCTGGGGTAATGCCTGAACCACAGTGTCCAGTAGGGCCCGCATCCCAGTGGCCATTTTCAGAAGCTTCAGTACTAGGAGAGAAACCAAAGGTTGAGCATAGATTTACAGAGTAGAAAGTCAGCCACCCTAGGGAAATCTGGGTCAGGTCAGAGTCTGAAGGAAGGGGAAATTGAAGAGGGGCGGCAGAATGGTGGGCCGGTAAGAATGTTGCATTCAGTCAGAAGCCCTAGGTTTTAGTGCTGCAACTGTTATAATTCACTGTGTGGATTACTTAAACTCTTTAGGCCTGAATTTCTTCACTGGGATCATGGGGATGGTAAAACCTGTTTACTTCATTGATGGGATTGTTGGCAGTGAGAAAAAGAAACAAGACAACTGGGGCTATAGAAAAGAGCCCTGTTCCAGGTGCCTAGAATCCTGGGTTTTAATCTCAATTCTAATACTGATTTGGTTCCTGCTCTTGAATGTGTAATTTTTTCTTAGCCTCATTTAGTGAAAAAATAAATGATGTTCTGTTCATGTTCTCTGATAATTTTGCAAATTACATTTTAACCTCTTTGAGGACTTTTAGATTCATGAAGGCAGGGGCTATGTTTTATCCACATCCTGGATCTTCCCTAACGCCTAGCATACAGATACTTTATGAATGTTGAATTCAACTATTCTCTCATTTTATCCTAACGATACCTTCCATTTTATATGAAAGAAACTGGGGACCCTGAGAGAGGAGGTGACCTAGAGCCACGCAGCGAGTGAGTAAGTATATAGTAATCCATATCAAGAACTTAGGTCTTATAGTCCCTGTTTAGGGAGTCTCCTGAAAAATTCTGCCTTTGCTAGAATAGGCTTATTAATAGAATTCGTCTCTCTTCTCCATCAATCTCAGCATGGCACTTTTCCCCACCACCACCCCTTCTTCTCCCACCTCCCAGTAAAGAACAGCTCAATTGTGGTGGGTTATCTAGTGGCAGACAACATTCTGGGCCCCAGATAGTACCTACCTCGAGCAATGCGGAGCACACGCATGATTCGGATGATGGTAGGGTTAATGGGTAAAGCTGCATTCATCTCGATTTCCTCCAGGGTGATGCCCATGATGGACAGAAGCACTATGGCCAAGTCGAGTTGATTCCACCTGAGCAAAGGAGTGCCTGGAGTTCATTGCGTCCCTTAACTCTCAATCTTCTCTCAATCTATCTCTCTCCTTTTCCCAAGAGGAAATAAGGTTTTGGGAACTTCCTGACTTTGTTTCATATCACCCAAACTCTTTTGGGGAAAAAGCTCAAAGTTTTAAAGCTAAAAAGGCCTTAGTCTTACAGAAGGGGAAACTGAGACCCAGTGAAGAAAATTGATTTTGCCCAGGTTATCAAAAGATTTGGGATGGAGATTGCACTAGAAATCTTCTCTAGATTCTCAAGCCAGAGTTTTCCCCACTGTAACACAGCATAGAATTCCCTGCTATCAAAGCAATCAAATGGCTTTCCATGAAGTCACTGGCTCCCATAATTTTTATCTCATCATTTCCTGTGCAAGGATCCACTGTTTATAGAAGAAAGTTCATATCTCTTACCTTTTATCTTCTAGTTTAGTGGGATTCCCACTATTCTACCACCACCTCTCCTTTCCTTCATCCTCACCTTTATCTTCTTCCTCTCCCCAGCCCCCCCATACAAATATGCACCCCACCTAGCCTCATTCCCATTTCAGAGCCTTCCTTCAGCCTCTTGCCCCACTTTGAATGCCTTTCCTTCTTCTTTCACCCTATCAAAGTCTCAGGCTGTCATGCAGAGACCGGGTCCTCTAGGAAGCTATTTGTGACCACTAGAGGTCGCACTGATCTCTCCTGCTTCACATCTTTCATTAGCACTTATAGTTACTGAGTATGGACTACTCCTGATCTGTTCAAATCAAGATTTTCAGGATATACATCTTGTCTTTCCTCAGTCTGTGGCTTTATTCCCAGTAACTATGTCCTGAACCTTTCTCTGTCTTTCACCAGAACTGTGTTCCCTGAATACAACCCTGGGTCTGTTTTTCTTGTTTCCCCCATTGTTCATCTGGATTGATCAATCAATCAAACAATAAATATTTGTTAAATATTTACTGCAATATGATGCATTGTGCTAAGCCCTGGGGATATGAAGAAAAGCAAAAATAGTCTTTGGCTCCAAGGGCAGCATGGCAAAATGGATGGAGCATTGGACTTAAGAAGATCTGAGTTTGAATTCTGTCTCAAATACTTATTCACATTTTGGATAAAACACTCTTGCACCATACAGGTACTTTTTAAGCCTCAGTTTTTTTATCTATAAAATGAGCATGTTGGATTTGATCTCTAAGATTCCTTCCAACTCCAAATCTATGATTCTTGGAGTTCACATCCTAATAATTAGAGACAACCTGGAAGTGAATGAGTTCATATAAGGTAAGTACAGGGTAGTGGGCTAGAAACCTTAGAGGGGGAGACTCTGGATGTTGGAGAGATTGGAAAGACAATTCCCTATGCTGACCTTAGTAATGACTATATTTGAGTTCATTTTTTTCAAACTTTGCAGTTATAAAGTAGTTTGTCTTTAACCTTTTATCCTTTCTTCCCTATCCCATTCCCACTTTGGGGAAATAATCCTCTCTCTTCCTTCTTCAGACTAGGCTCCCTTCATCCCCACTTTCTCCTCATTACACACCTGTCCTTGAAGAATCGACGGAACCCAAAGGCCACTAGTTTCAACATAGCCTCAAAGACGAAGACGATGGTGAAGACATAGTTGCAGTACTTCAGGGCTTCATCCAGGGACTGAAAAGAAGCTCAGTGGTTAGTTCAGCTCCCCTGACAAAATGAGACACTGTAACTTGCTAAGAGGTCATCTCAGGCCTCTTCTGTCATTCACTTGCCAGGGCTGTACAAGAAGGGATTTCTGTTCACTAGAAGGTTGGACTATGTGACCTCTGAAATCTTTTCTTAAGGATTTCAGATGTTAATTATGTGATTTAGTTCAATTAGTTTTATTGAAGATGAAACTTACTCCCAGAGACATGATTTGCCCAGTATGTGGTCAGTGAGTTGGGGAGAGGCAGACAGTGACTAATGAGCTCTTATAAGATTATAGGATCCCATGGCCCTTTCTTCCTATGGCCAGATGCCATTATATGTACACATTAAAACTTCTTTTCTTAAATTGAAATTTTTACATAGCTGATAAACATAAGAAAACCACAAAATATACTTCTTGAAAACATAAGTAATACAATACAAAAGGCAGTTTTTCCAAAACTGGGAATGGACTCATTGGAGGTGGGGTAGGAAGGGGACTTGACTTTCAGTGTCGATTCATGATTTTATGGTCTTTTACCATTTCACACAAGTAGCCCTATGTTTCACTTATTTTCTATGTGCTAAAAGGATGGAAGGCTGGATACTTTAGCAAGACCATATCAAGTTATCCTGAGTTGCAATAATGTCCCCTTCATCAAAATGGTTGCAGTCAATGTACATGCTGTTCTTCTGGTTCTGGTTTTTTCCCCTTTGCATTACTTCATATAGATCTTTTCACAGTCCTTGGATTCTTTTTATTTTCATTCTTATGGTGAAATAACATCTCACTACATTCATATTCCATTCTTCAGTTATTTCCTCATCTGTGGTATATTCTATTTCCAACCTTTGCTACTACATATAGTCCTACTATAAATGCTATTTGTGTCAATAGGTCTTTCCTTCCTGTTCATATCTTCCTTGAGGTATATACCTAATATTTATATCATTGGGTCACACAGTAGGAGTAATTTTATTATTTTTATTTTATAATCCTATGTTGGTTTCAAACTCATGGTTCTACCAATAATGAGTTAGCATTTCTTCCCGTCCCCCTCCCCCCACCACAACCCAACCAATACTGATAATTTTCATCTAGTAGTATCTTTGCCAATTTGCAAAGTATAAAGTAATAATAGAGAGTCGTTTCAATTTGCATTTTTCCATGCATATTAATAATTTTGAATAATTTCCCAGATGGTAGTTGATTATGTTTCTTCTTTTGAAAATTGTTTATTTATGCCCACTTATATATTGAAGGATGGCACTTAATCTTATAGATTTATGTAAACTCCCTGTAGATTATAGATGTCAGACTTAGCTTGTTCATAGCTTATTTTTATTTCATGTTTATTTCCCAGTATATCTTTTTTCCCCCTAGGCACACACCCCTTGATATAAGGAGTGGAAAAGCGAGATACAAAAATAGTTCAGTAAAGCCAACCATCGTTATCAGCCAAGTTGGCTGTTCTATGCCAGGTTCTATATTTGCATTCTTCCAACTTCTGCAAAGGAAGAAGGGAGGTAGATTCTCATCTCTCTTCTTTGTGGCTTAGTTTAGTCATTTAGATTTTTCACCATTCACTTTGATTTCCATTTATATTGTTGTCATTTTTATGTTGTTTTCCTGGTTACTTCAGTTTGTATCAGTTTATATAAATCTTCTCATGCTTATTATTATTTATCATATTTACCATTTCTTATGCCATAATAATTCATACACCACAAACCATTCATACCACAATTTGCTTAGGCATTTCCCCAATTAATAGGTCTCTACTTTGTTTCTAGTTTTGTGTACTACAAAAAGTATAGGTGTCAGATTTTAAAAAATCAAATATAATACAACAATTTCCCACATCCTATATCTTTTCTTCTGGCAGCAGTGTTTTAACTGGTGAACATTTTATTTTAAATATTTCAAAAATGTGTAAATCAATCATCAAACATTTATTGAACACTCACTACATGCCAGACTCTGATCTATAATCTGGGAATACAAAGAAAGGCAAGATCAGTTTCTGCCATGAAGAAGCTTATAATGGGAGAGGCATATAAAGAAACAGATACACAGGAGATGCAGAATAGGTAAAAGGTAATCTTAGGAATTATTTTGTCTTTTATAATTTCTTTTCTGTTTGGCTAAAACTTTTTTCAACTTCCTCATTTGTAAAATGGGGATATTAATAGTATCTACCTTGCAAGGTTGCTGTTTTGTTGAGTTATTTGTAGAAAGTGCTTAGTGCAGGGCCTGAAACATATTAGGCATTATATAATGCTTATTTTCTTCCCTTCCTTTCCTGTTAAAAGTTTTCACAGCTCCAGCTAGGGTCCTACAAGCTTTCAATGCTCCCAAAATGCAACAATCCAGGGATGGGTATGTTCACTGCCCTCCTGTTCTGAGTTCTACAAATTTCTGATTCAGGTTTGGGTTTTTCAACTTGTTCCTAATTGGGAGTTTCAGTAGACTACTGCTAGGCTCAGTCACTATTATCCCACTGGTATGTTAAGAATAATTGAATTCTTATGTCTCTTTTTTGCTCTCAGATGCTGAGTTCTGCTTCTGGAATCAGAGCCAAACAACAATCATTTGCTTCTTGAACTTATTCCTTGCTCACTACACAGCTAGAACCAAAGTTTATGATTGCTCCTCTCTACCCTGGATCTGTGACATAGTAATGGGTAGTGGTTGACAGAGCTTCCAGATGGCATTCATTCCTGTACCTAGTGCTTGTTCAGGGATTGCTTTCTGTCCCAATGTTTCTGCCCTGCTGCTCATCTGGAGGAGGAGCAAAATAGCTGTATCTATTCACAAATGTGTTAGAAATTGTTTTCCATAACCTTTTGTTTATTTCTGTGCAGATTAAATCTTTTATTATTGTTCAATGTCTGGGTCTTTTAGCATGGTTAATTAGAGAATTTCTTAATTTGAATTAATTTAGAAAGCTTCCAGTTTTTAATATGGAGAGAGGCAACTGAGCCAAGGTAGATAGATTGTCATCCTACTAACTTAAGTCTGAAGAGGAGCTATAGGGTATAGGTACCTATGTGTTATGCTTTATTTTCTACAACCAGGTGTTTTGGGCAAAGTCCCTTCTTTTATTGAAAATAATTTATGTATTAATGGAGACTATTTTTAAAAAATAACTAGCACAATTCATTTATACTTCCATCTGGTTCAGTATTTTTTCCTTATTGAATTTCATTTATAGCTTTCTCATTTTCTCTTTTTAAGATATAGAGGTTTCAGGTCTCAATTTCTTTTCCATTAAATAGAATACTTTATATTATATGTATTCATCCATGTCATTAAAATGCTCAGTTCTGTTTGCACAGAACTTAATATATTGATTTCTGGTTATTTTCTTTTTTGTATCTCCATTTGCTATGATATTCTACTGTATAATTTAAGATAATTGGTCTTCCTTTCTCTTTTTTTACTCATTAGCTAACACTTTGTCAGTTTTATTGGTATTTTAAAAATATGCTTCTGGTTTATTAAAGTCAATTTAATTTCCATTTTTGATTCTATTTGAGCTTTAAATCTCCAAATTTCCTCCTTTGTGCTTTTTTTTGGGGGGGGGGGGATTATTAATTTGTTGAATTTCTAATAAACAAGTGCTAAGTTCATTAATTCTCTTTTGTTAATGTAAGCGGATAGAAATTGCCTCTAATGACTGCTTTAGCTGTATCTCAGAAATAATGGTATGCTATTTACTGTTATCACTAATTTTGATGTAATATTTATAGTTTTTCACACTTATTGTTCATTCAAAATTTGGTGTATTGTTTTTTAGTCTCTGTATCTTTAGGTTTGTTAGTTTCATTCATGTTTCTTTTATTGCTTGCTATTTTTACTGGGCTGCAGTCTGTAAAAGATGTTTAAATTTTATGCCTTTATTCACTTTATTTCATGTTTCTTGTTTATTTAGGAGGGCTTTAGAACATGATAGATTTTTGTGAAAGCAACATGGTTGCTCCTCCAATGAGCACATTAAAATCATATTTAATGATTTTTATATAGGTCTTTCAATTAAGTTTTTCTGACATTGTCCCCAATCTGATTTTTTTTTCTTATTTAACTTTGTTAGATTTATCAAGTTCTTAAACTATAACATCTTCATGTTAACTGTTAATTATTTTCATGTTTACTTACTGTCTGCATCTTTCATATTTCAGTTGGTTTTTCCTTAAATACTTAGTTGCTATATCAAATATATATATAGTCAATATATTTATTATTACTATTATTATATTTGTATATTCCTTTGTTTTACAAAATGCTTTACATTTTATATTATCTCATTTGATTCTCACCATCTTGTAATATAGGCATTATTTTTAGCTTACATTACAGATGAACCAAGTAAAGCTGAAGAGACTAAGTCACTTGTCAAAGGTTACATAATAAGCATATGGGGCAAGATATGAACTCAAGTCTTCCTGACTGCAAGAGCAACATTCTATCAGATATGCCAACTAGCCATCTTGATATTATTTATAATATGTTATAACTTCAAGCATTAAATGGTTTTACTATTTGTTTTCTGTTATCTGTTTTAGCTTTTGTCTTATCTGAAATTACAACTGCAATTTCTGTTTTTTTTTAATCAACTGATTCATAATATATTTAATCCAAAAAATACATCATAAGTTTACAAATAGCCCTATTTCTGTTGTGTTTTCTGGAGGTTATATATTGTTGAGCTGTGTTTTCAAATCTAGTCTTCAACTCTTTTTTTTTCCCTTGTAAGTATGCTAAAGCCATTTACATTCAGGCTTATGATTATTAAGTCTTCTCTCCATAATATCCTGGTGTAGTACAGTTAGTGCTGTTCTACCTTGCCTCTTTTTGGAAGGGCTTCATTGGGTATATCTGGAAGGTTTTTGGTCTCCAAAGGGCTCCAGGACACCACTTGGGGCTAGGAGGAAGAAGGTGCTATTGAGTCAGCCAGACAGTGAGATCTAAACTGGATTTAGGGAATTCTGGTCCATTATAGGAATATCTTCCTTCCACACATTACAGCTTCCATGACTACTCTGGCCTATGATGATCTCCTAGAATTTGCACCCCTCCCTGGTGCATGGTTTGGTCTCCTCAGTCAGAACATGGCCTATCTGAGTACAGAGCCCAGGTCTGTCTCTCTCACAGAGCCAAGGCTGTTAAGTGGGGCTAGGTCTACTTCTTATCTCCCTCAGAACAGCTCAACAACATCTGAGACAAAGGGAACAGGGGAGGTAAGGAAATTCTGTTACAATGGGATGGAAATGGAGATCTTGGAAGGCAGCAGAGGCCCTTTAAGTCATCAGCCTGTTGCTCTCAGGTTCTTGATTAAGTCCTGATCCTTACCTTGGGCTGGTTATAATGTTCCATAGACATGGTGATCACATTGATCCCGATGATGAAGGTAATGAACAGGTCCAAGTAATGGCTAGTGCACAGGCTGTGGATTGATCTCCGGGTAGGTGAATAGTCAGCATAGTATGGCCTGCGCTGGGCTTCTGTGGAAAGGAAAGGGAATGCATAGGGGCTGGTGAGTGTGCTGGAGACCAGCCATGGCAGAGCAGGGATGGGATATAGCCACTGACGTTTCCTTCCTGCCCTTTTCCCATGGCTCCCGATTGGGGAATCGGGGCTTGAAATCTATCCTCCAGGAGGCAGATCGGGAACATTTGAGTGTCCTGGACTGGGTCACGCTCCATGCAATGCTTGCCCATCCAGCACCACCAGCTCCCAAACTCCCTGTCCCAATGCTTAGAAGTGCCCGATCCCATGCCCAGGAAGCTTCTGGGAACACATTTCCAGATACAGTGACTAGAGGATCCTGTGAAGACAGCCTTTTCCTGGGGATTTCTGAGCCGTCCAGGGACCGGCCTGCATTGGAAAGTGCAGAAATATAAGGAAAAGGACCAGAGGAAAGAACCGAAGGGGCAAGTATTGGAATGAGACAAAATAAAGAACCAAATGTTTCCACACATCTGGCCTGCATGGGGTAGCACAGGAAGAAAATTACTAAAATATTAGCTGTGTCAGCTTTCTAACTGAAGGATGCATTTGGGTCAAATGTGTATCCTAATAGTGCCTTTGGAAATGGCTTTTTTTTTTTTTAAACTGTATATCCCTTGTTCAATCATTTAATTTTTGTCTGACTCTTTATTACCCCATTTAGGGTTTTCTTGGCAAAGATAATGGAATAGTTTGCCATTTGTTTCTCCAGGTCTTTTTACAGAAGAGGAAACTGTAACAGGATTAAGTGACTTACCCAGAATTACACAGCTAACAAGTGTCTAAGGTTTCATTTGAATTCAAGTCTTCTTGATTCCAGGTTCAGCATTATATCCACTGTGCCACCTAGCATAGTATGTAGAGGATAATATAGTATCCTTACATACTGAGTAATATCTATAAGGACAAGCAGCCCTCTGTGTAGTCAGCTTTCAGTTATCCAAGTCTCCTCTGTAGAGATTATCTAGACCTGAAAATTCTTTTCCACCTTCCTATTCAGTGCTTTCTGCTCAAGAGGGAAGTGTGGTCCCAGAGAAAGAAGGAGTAAATTGGAGCCAGGCAAAATGTGAAAGTCTAGTTCAAATGGATGTTTGGATTCAATGATATCCTGTGGTGTTTGTACGTCTCACTAATACAGATAATTGAGAGATGGTATCTTTGACCTACTATGATTGGCATTTATAGGATCATGTGATTATTGATTTAGAATTGAAAGGGACTTCAAAATCACTACCCAGCTAGTAGGGATAGTTAGATGGCATAGTGAATAGAGTGCAAGACTTGAAGGACTCATCTTCTTGAGTCAAATTTGGCTTCAGACACTTAGTAGCTATGTGACTCCATTTGCCTCAGTTTTCTGTACAATGACCTGGAGAATCAAATGGCAAATCACTCAATTATCTTTGTCAAGAAAACTCCAAAAGGGGTCATAAAGAGTCAGACATGACTGAATACAACTGAACAATAACAATAACCCAGCTAGTAGGTAATAGAATCATAATAGTAAAGTTTCAGCAAATGCTATTTCCCTCATTTTACAAATGAAGAATTGGAAACCTAGGTTGGTTAAATGATTTATTTAGGGCCACACAAGCAGCGTATTGAACCCAGGAACTCTGAGAAAATCCAATGTTTTTTCTCCACTGTCTCCACTATGTAATCTATGGTCAATGCCAAGAAACCTACGTGTTGTTCAGTTGTGCCCAGAAAAAGGACATGTGGGGAGACTGGGAGCCAGTGCTTGCTTATTCAATAGGTCAGAAGTATAATTCTAGGTCTACCCTAAACAACAGTTTTGGTTTCATCAAAAGAGTTTGGTTAGATTTCAAAGTTGAGAATCGAAAAAGTGATTTATCATCCAGGTGGCCTACTATATAGAGCGCTGGACTATGTAAGATCTGAGTTTGAATTCTGCATCAGATACTTACTAGAGAGTCACTTAACATCTCTTTGTCTCAATTATCTCAGTTGTAAAATGAGGTGAATAATAGCACCTATTTATTGGGAAAGCAATAAAATTTTAAAGACATATATAAATATTTTATTGTGAAATTCAGGGGGATATGGGGATTAGGTAGAAATATTGTGGTGTTGGAGCAGATCTTCTTAACTTGGGACCCATGGTGGATTTCAGGGGATCAGGGAACTTGAATAGGGAAAAAAATATTTTATCTATCTTCACTAACTTCTAAATGAAACTGAACATTTTCTTCAATTATAAGTGTGGACAATAAAACAGTCTTCTGAGAAGGGCAGAGTTCATAGACATTACCAGACTTCCCAAAGAGGTCTCTGACATAAAAAGTCAAGCTCTTTCATATTAAAAGTGAGGGATGGGGAATAGGGAAGTTCGGTCTTCTTTTTAGCTGTGGGTGGAGATAAGGGAGAACTTTCTAAGTAGATGAATAACAAACACAAATCCTTCATTCAGAGGTCTCTTTTCAGACTTAAGGTGAGCCTAGGATTGAGGAACTGGCAAAGTCCACTAGTTTGAAGGTTAACAAAATGTTTATAAGTATTCTCACATTGAGTGAATACAATAATCTTTTGAAGGAGAAAGAATTTTTTAAAATCTCCATTTTACAGATAAGGAAACTGATGGTTAGTAAAGTCATGTGACTTGTCCAGAGTAACATAGCTAGTAAGAGTCTGAAGTGGGAACCTAAGTCCAATAGTCCTTCCACTGTGTCATTTTCCTCCTTGGGAAATGACTTCCCCAGAGTCACACAGCCAGCAAGTATGATAGTTAAGCTTTGAATTCTAGAAGATATCACTCAAGAAGGGGAGAGGACATTAGTATAGCCTCTTAGGGCACGGCTGAGCTGGGCAGTGGTATGATAAGGAAACTGCAATTTGGAAACCCCAAGAAAGTCAGAGGGAAACATTTGATGGTCACAAGGCACTCATGTACCATGGTCACACCAGGGCATCATCACACACATGCGGCATGCATAGCATGCTGGCAGGGGCTGAGTGGGAAGGGAGAGCTTATGCAGAGGTTATGGTGGGAAGGGAGATTGCTGGTTTGGAGCCACGATTCTGGTTTTCTGATTCATGCATTAGCCAATTGCTGTGGATAAAAAGCCAAATGTCTTTATCCTTAATCCAAGGACACTTGGTACAGCAAAAGGGCTTAGTCTAGAGAATATAGCAGAGAATAGGAGCTTTGGGATTCTACACTAGACCAATTCAAGAACTCCCCATCAAGCACGGCCTCTAAGACAGAGAAAGACACCTGGTACTTAATGCTGCACATGCCACTTAGGACCCTGATGAGCATGCAGAAAGACCCCAGTAGCTGAGCAGAAGGTGGGATATGAGAGATAATGCTAGGAGAGCAGAATAGGTGTGAGTTTAGGGAAGCAGGCAGAGGGAAGTGATCAAGCACGTCCTCAGTGATGCTAGGAGGCCAAAAATTGAAGGCAGGGGTAGCCTCTTCTTGTCTCTGCCCTAGCCTTCGCATCGTGAGTCAATATTACCACAAAACTCACTTTTCTGTCTTCACCCAGGCCTGAGTAGAATGGAAGTTCTTCCCTAGCTCAAGACCCAACTTCATAGTACGAATGCCTGTCAGCTGACTGACTAAGCTCTCAGTGGCAGCTAGAGCTGTGCTGAGGTAGACAGGGCTGGGGAGAAGCTAGAGAGGAGAAGCTAATGGACTTCCCCTCTACATCTTCCTTGGATTTCTTGTTTCCCCTTCCACATTTTAATCCTTTTCTAACAGCCCTGGCTGGTGGCTCTCCTTGGAGCCTCCCTTCTCCAGAGGTTCTTTTCTCCTGCCCTACTTTGAGTGAAGAAGGGTCAGGGAAACTCATGGCTTCCTCTCAGAAACAATGGCCCCTCTGGCCTAATAGCACCAGCTGAGCTGCTCCGATATTTGCCTCTTTAGAGAATGCTAGAAAGCAAAGGAGGCAGAAAGGTGAGTGCCCTATGAGGCCAATGAAATACCTGTGTTAGGGAGAATGCCTGGAAAACAATGGAAATGGTTTTTAGCTTTCAAAAGGAAATACAGTTGTTCTAAAAATCATTCTATCACTCTATCTATCAATCTATAGAGAACACAAATAATCTTTCAACTCTCTTCATTCTTCACAGCTTCCAACCTCTTCTCAAAAGTTTCCTACTCACCCATATTAAGCTGTTGTTCTCTTGACTTTCTGCAATATGACACAATTTGACACTTACTGCATATTGTCCTATATTATACTCTAAATCACTCTCTCCCAACTGAGAACTTCTCAAGGCCAGTGTCTCTCAATCCTCTCCCTCACTTTCTCATACTCCCTATTTGTGAAATCTCTGAGAACAAAGCATTCATCTTCCATTCTCTCTTCCCCAGAGAATAAACTCTTTGAGTACAATGCTCTGGGTTTGTTACTTCTCTTCCTAGTCCAGATTGAGAGCTCTCTTAGAGCAGGGCATGGGACCCTTTGGTTTCCCTCAAAGAATGAGCTTCTGAAGAATTGGCTTGGATCCTCTCCTTTTCTCTTCACATCCAGCATGTCATCAGAAGTCTCAGTCATTCTACTCACTTCCCCTTTTCCTTCCCAGCTCACTCTGGTCTTTCCCACTTATACACCAGCTGCCTTGCCTCCCTAAGGATAACTATAATTTTGTGTCCAATTAGATAACTGACGAGTCTTTCCCTGGATTGCCACTGCCTTGCTGGCTCACGCCCTGTTATGTCCAACCTATATATTATATGCCTTGGATCCTACATTGGATCTGGCTATTACAGATTAATGATGGCAACATGCTAATACACATATGCCAGACTCTAAGCAATAAATATAGAACAGAAAAAGTCCTGTGTCCTGAATTTCTAGTGCCTATTAAGAGGTCCAAAGACTAGACATTTTCTAGAAATTCATTCTCTGTCCTGGTTAATTTTCCTCATGTATTAATCAGAAAGGTACCCTCCTCCTTTTCCCTCTCCCACTTTCAATGTCTCCTATAGATATTGCCTGCTCCCATTAGAATGTAACTTCCTTGAGAATAAAGACCTTGCTTTCTCACTTTTATATCCCCAGAGCTTAGCAAACCTCCTGGAACAGAGTAAGTCTTAATAAATGCTTTATTTGTCAATCTAATTATCTGCCCCAAATGGAGAGCTTCCTAATGGAAGCTATCTCCTTGACAATGTCATCTCTGAGCTGAGAAAGGACTCTTAACTCTGAGACATCCCAGGGGTGAATAGTCAATCACAGACTCTCAGAATTAGAGGGTACTGCAAAACCAGAGCCCAATCCAATAGAGTCCTCTCTATGACAATGGATCACTTAACTTCTGCTTAAATACTTTTCAGTGACAGGGAGCTCACTTATTCCTGAGATAGTCCATTCTACTTTAGGGCAGTTCTAATATGAGAAAGTCTGTATTTTTATTTAAAAACAAACAAACAAACAAACAAACAAACAAACAAACAAACAAAACAAACCCAATCTGTGATTCTATTTGTGTAGGGAGCTCCTGGTGAAGAACTTTGTCTACTGACCTATAATCTATACCTTCTTGGCAATTTATTGTCTTCAAGATTTACCTGAGGGCACTAAGTTAAGTGACTTTCCCAGAGTCACAGTCAACTTGTCAGATGTGAAATCTGAACTGAAGTCCTCCTGATATCAAGATAATTCTTTGTCTACTGAACCATTCTGTCTCTTAACTTTTTCTTTATTTTAAGTCAGATTTTTAAAAAAACTTTCACTCTAGTTCTGCCTTCCAGCACTGAGCAGGACTAGTTTCCTGTGTCAGCCATTCAAATACTTTATAGTAGCTATGTCCCAGTTCTTCCCATCTCTAGGCTAAATAAGCTCAGGACTTTCAATTCATCATGCCCCCTTATGGCATGATTTGTATCCCTGCACCTTTCTCTCTCCTCTCTACTGGAGACTCTTTCAGCTGTCAATGTCTTTCTTAATCCTTTGCCTCTAGAACTCAACTTCAGATATATTCTGATCAGAACAGAGTACAATGGGATGCTCCTTTTTCTCATTCAGGACACTTGACCCTTCAATGTAGTCCAAGATGGAAGTCAATTTTTTTGGCTGCTTTTTTATGTTATTGCCTCATATTAAGCTTGCTAACCATTAAAACTTTCAGGTCTTTTTCTTCCTAGTTGAGCCAGACTACCTTTACTTTGAGTAATTAAATTTTTGAATGCAAATGGCAGAGGTAGTTGTTGTCCTTTGTTGTCAAAGAGGACCAAAATGACATCATTATGTTAGTGACAAGTTACATTGTTTATGACAGTGGCTAAACAGACCAATACGAGCTCGGAATGCTTTACCATATGTTGCACACAGATAGTCCATATAGCACATTTGGAGTGTATTCTCTCACCAAATTTGTATTACTTTTGAATTATTTCAATTTTGCTTTGTTCATGAAGAACATCACCTTTGACAAGGGCCATGTTGGATAGTATTTTGCCACTGTCTCCAATATCATATAATCAGTTCTAGAGTTCTTAACAGAGACCTTAAGAATGTCCTTGTATTAGTATTTCTAACTACTGTGTGAGCACTTGCCCTGTATAAGTTCTCCGCAAAATAGTCTTTCTGAAAAGTGTACATTTGACATTATTACAAAAAGAAAAAAAAGGATATCACCCCATATAATTTTACTGTGCAAATGAAGGACTTTACAATTACCCCTATAACCTTCATTTTATTGGAGTTTTAGCCTGTTGTAGCCTGTCAAAAATATTTTCCAATTCTGTCCCCTCATCCAATGTATTGCCATCTCACTCAGTTTTGTGTCATATGTATACCTGATAACCCTATGTCATTACTAAGATGTTGAACAGAACAGGGCCAAAGCTTCAGGGAATACAATTCCCTTATATCTTGGTATAAAATTTCCCACTTAGCCTCTTTATATGTTTGGGCAGATAAGCTTTCTCTTAGGATTTAAGGAAATCTCTTTTATTACATCCTGGAGGATAAGGTATTCTTCTCAATTTAGCCAGTACTTTTCATCAGTGAGTGAGATTTTATTTACTTAAAGATACAAAGAATCAACCTTGACAACACTCACAATGCTGGAACTTGCTAATGTTCTTGCCTGATATAGCCAATAGTCAGAATGTTCTTAGTCTATATCATACCAGGAAATACTGCATTTATGTCTTACCTCCCTGGTTTTTTGTTTTCCTATGCTGAGCTATACTTTTTATTACTAGCTCCCTCTTATTCACATCTTAGTTTTAATGCCAAAGTAATTAATCTGGTAAAGGGAAATAGGAAGCGGGGGGTGATGACAACAAGGAGAAAAAGAAATGAGGGGATGAAGAAAAAAATAGAGAGGAGGAAGGAGAGCAAAAGGAAAGGAAGAAGAGGAGGGAAATAGAAAGGAAAAAGTGAAGAGGACCATAGGAGCAGGAAGAGGCGATCTTTTTCAAACCTTTCATTTTATATAAAGAAATCGAGGCTCAGGGAAATCAAGTGTCTTGGCCAAGTAGTGAGGAGGAGAAAGAAGAGAAAGGGAGAAAGATGAGGAAGAGGAAGAAGAATAGAGTAGTTAAAGTAGGAAGAATAAAAGGATCAGGGAGAAGAGTAGGAAGAAGAGAAGAATGAGCAAGAAAAGAAAAGGAAAAAGAAGAAAAAGATGCCAAATATGCTTTATCTGAGGGACTTGAAATTGCTTTCTGTGAGAATCAGTTGAAAACTATAAGGATGTTTAGCAGGGAGAAGAGACTGAGAGAGTCCATAATCACTTTCTTTGGATAGGTAAAGGTCCTGGAAGGCAGAACTAGTAACAATGGCTGAAAGTTATAAGGAAGCAAGTTCTGGCTCAATATAATGAAAGTCTCTTCCAATAACTAGAGCTATTCCCCCAATGGGATGGTGCTCTTGTTAGATAGGGAAGTCCCTGACATTAGAGGTAGCCATACAAGCAGAGGTGGATTACTGGATCAGAGAGGACCACTGACTTTGGATGGCAGCTTTGATTAGCTAATCCCTGAGGTCTTTTCTGGACCCAAGATTCTATGATTATTTATATTTGCTAGACTTAAAGACTATGGGAAATTCAATTTCTGAATCACAGGAACTCCCCCATAGACTCTTTTCTTCTTTACTTCACCACTTGTCCTGGGCACCATGGGTCAAAGCACTGGTATCTTTTCTAATGGCTATTCCATGCTCAGTCATATCTTGAAATACACCCTTCTCCACTTTAGGGTATTGGGGGCATGCGGGGTCATGCATGGACACTCAGAAACTGAAAGACATCACAACTGGTTGGGAAAAGGAAGAAGGCAAACAGGACCAAACCGAAATTTGAGAGAGAAAACACAGGCTACTCTAAGTCCCAGGGCACAGAGGTCCCCTTGGTTATCCTCCAGGGAGGGAGGGAATCCTGATGCCTTTGGAGGCCCACCTGGGCCCATATTAGGCTCTGACAGTCAAATACCAACTGTATTTGCTAGCATACAAGACACCGCCTTTCCAAGGCCACAAGCTGACTCAGCGATCCCTAAGCACCTTACGTGCAAGACCCACCAGGTTTGAGGAGGATAATGTAGGCTTGGGGAAAAAAAAAAATCCAGGCTTTCCAACCATGGGTGTGGTAGGTATGCCAGGAAACACGGTTTGCGGGGGATCATTCCACAGTTGTCCTACAGGCCACATGTGGACATGGCTGGAGTCTCAGCGAGGCTTGTCCAGGGAATGATCCAGTGGCCTGTGACTTAGAGCCCCACCGCCCCCAAGTCCACAAACCAAGACAAGGTGTTTTTTTTCTCAACAGGCAGGGCTCAGAATGAGTCTACTTGGTAACGCAATCTACCGACCGGACACGTATATCGCCTTACTCCTACGCTTCTTCTCCAGCCTGCGGAGCCTCTTCTCTTCCCGCCGCCGAGCCTCCTCTGCCTCCTGGTGCTGCCGGCACTTGTGGAAGTTCTCCACCACCACGCCCACAAACATGTTCAGGACAAAGAAGCTGACGATGAGCAGGAAGGAGATGAAGTACAGCAACATCCAGGGATTGTGGTTCTGGATGGGCTGATGGCCCGCGGGGTGGCCGGGAGGGGAAGGAAGGGAAAGACCAATGGGTCATGGTCCGAGCCAGGCACGGAGCAGTGCCTGGTCCCCAGAACCATGGACCCATGTCCCAGCCCAGTCTGCATTCACTGTGCTCCGCCCTCTTCACCTCCCCCTATCTGACTGTCTTCTGTTTTCATTCCCCTGGGGCCTGCCTCTGTATTCTTAAAGTGGACTCCAAGGAAGGAAATTAGAATTTCAGGCCTCAGTGAGAGATTTTGGGGCTGGGGCCTTTTTAAGGGCAGCATGTGCAACATAGGTGTCTACCTAGGGGAGTTTGGCTCCATTTCCCAGATGTCAGAAGTGTGTGTGTGTGTGTGTGTGTGTGTGTGTGTGTGTGTAAGAGAGACAGAGACAGAGAAACAGAAACAGAGCAGAAAGAGAGCAGAGAGAGCGACAAAGAGACAAAGGGGCAGAGAGTCAGAGAATGTGTGTGTGAGAGAGAGTGTGAAAGAATATATGTGTGAGTGTGTGTATGTGAGTGTATGTGTGAGAGAGAATGTGTGTGAGAAAGTCTGTGTATGTGTGTGTGTTTTGTATGAGAAAAAAGCAGGTGAGAGTGTATGTGTGTATTTCATGATTTCACCAACACTCCTGCTTTGGAAACTCTGAATCTGACAAAAAAACGGAAAGGGGAGACTTTGGGAGGGCAATAAGAGTAAGAAAGTCTCTACTTTTCTAAAAATGCACTTGGGATTCATGCTATCCCATGGAAAATTCTGCCACCTTTGATCCGTAGGTACCTGTTGGTTGATGCCCACAGCATCCAGGCCATCATACATGATGTTCACCCAGCCATCCTTGGACGAGAGCACAAAAAGGGACATAAGAGCCTGGTCCAGGAAAGACAGAAAGAAGTGAGTCATGACCTGTGGATGCAACCAACCATTCCCAGAACCTCCCACACTTAATTTTACCAACTAATAGGAGGAAAGCTAGGGATCATTGGAAGCAGTTAAGAACTCCAGCTTATTGTGTTTCATCAAGACTACAACCTATACAAAGACATCATAGATTGCTAAAGTTAAAAAAAATCCCGGGGGATAGGAGAATTCCTGGTTTTACAGTCCTAGTTTTCCCACCAATTTGCAGGGCAATGCTGGGTAAGTCATTTACTCTCTTTGGGATTCTGGTTGTCCCTTTATAAAAACAGAAGAATTTTGTGGAATGCTCTTCATCTCCTTCATTTTTGCTCTGACAAGTCATTTTGCTAGCACTCTGATTCTTATATGTTACATGAATATTTTGCAAACCTTCTCATTTCTTGGTAAAGAAACAGATCTGCTTAAAATTTAGCATTTTGCATGTTTATAAAAAGAAAAAGAGACAGGTATATCAGAACTCAAAGCACCTGGGTAGTGCCATTGTCAGGAAGGGAAGGAGCCAACTGGGGGTAGAGTGTAGATAAAACCTTCAGCAGAGGGCAATTGCAATGTAATTTAATTTTTACCAAATATTTATTAATGGATCATAGCAGCAGATCATGGGCTTAGAGCTGGAAAGGACTTCAGAAGTCTTCTTAGTCTAAACTCATCATTTTTTAGATAAGGGAACAGAAGCCTATGGAAGTGGATTATAAGATCCAAAGTCACAGAGGGAGTAGTGAGTGATAGAGATGAGATTCACATAAAGGTCTTTTACTTCCAAATCCAGCACTCTAGGGATTAGAGGATCATAAATTTGGAGCTGAAAAGGATGTTAGAAGTTCTCTATTCTAACTCCATGGTTTCCCTGATGAGGAAATTGACAGATATTAATTGGCAATGTTAGAAACTGAATTCAGGTCCTTGGAGTCCAAATATCAGAGCTCCTTCCAATGTTTTTCAAAAAGTGCCTATTCTGTGCAAGTCTTATACTGAGAGCCAGACCAAGATGACATAGGTCCTTCTCTCAAGTAGTTTACAATCAAGGGGAAGATGAATAAGACTAGAGGTAAGGAGGAGTTTAGGCAAAGTACAAAGAAAAATTTGAGGAGGGGAAGATAATTTTCATCTGGGGAAATGAGGGAAAAAGGAGCTAGAGAAAGGGAGAATCTAGACAGGATCTTGAAAGAAAAAAAAAGACATCTATAGGTAGAGCTTATTATTGTGGTAGGGGTGGAGGGAATACATTTGGGGCATAAGGCATAGTGTGGGCAAAGATAGGGAGATGGGAGAGTACAGTATGGCATGGAGGAGGCTAGGAAATAGGACAATAGAAGCCTGCAAAACAATGATGCTGGACCCAGATGTGGTTTAGAGATCTAGCACTATTTATGTTCATAAATAACATTCATGAAAGGACTGGTATACAATGGATGTTAGGAATCCAAAGATGGATATGACAGAAATCTTATTCTCAAGGAAGTTTAACAAATCTAATTGGGGGGGGGGGTGGAGAGAGGGAGAGACATATCTACAAACACAAATAGAAGAGTGAGTGAAATGCATATAAAGGAGAGGGTAAAAGAAAAATTCTAGCATAAATTAGTTTTTGGAGGTGGGGATGGTCAAGGAGGGCTTCATAGAGGAATGACAGAGAAGTTAGTCAGATCACTTAGTCAGATAAACACAAATAGAATCTCAATTAGAGCCTTTTATCCAATCAGATAGTCCCAAAAGCATTTATTAAATGCTTACACTGTGCTAAGTTCTGAGGATACAATTAGAAGAATTAGTCTAAAGCCACATGATCAACAGTGGCAGAATATAAACTTCTCAGGAGTCTGGCTTCACTCTAAGATTATTTGATGTTATTGTGGTCCCAGTTCTACTAGTCTTATGGAAAATTTTATTGCCAATATGATTACTACTGCTAATAACAGTTATATGTCACTTTAAGAATCTCTATAATTCTAATTTTACGTAGATTATCCCATTTGATCATCACAACAACCCTAAGAGGTGGGTGATAATATTATTCCTATTTTACAAATAAGAATAGAAAGCCTGAGAGGAGATAAATGCCTTTTTCCTGGGTTACACAGACAATATGTATCTGAGGAGAGTCTTCTTGACTCCAGGTGCAACATTCAATCTATCTACTATACTACTTAGCTGCTGGTTGAGTCAATCTGTACTTCTTCAAGGGACTAAGACAGCATCAATATCATAAAGACCTGCTGGCTCCTCAGATCCTATTTTTGTGTGGCTCTGGCCACGGAAGAAATATTTGCTTGGGGACCTTTCTAGACATAGTATTCTGTTTAGGGGAGGAGCCAGCTCCAGATGGGACAGGAAAGAAGGTCTGTACACAGTGGGAACTGTGAGGTACACCTGTTATCAGTGGACTTGGTGTTGGCCCCAGCTTGGCCTGGCATGGTGCTCACCTGACCCAGGTTATCAAAGTTGTATTTGCGCCGGATCCAGCGGTAATGGGCTGCACAGCAGTCAGCTTTGGTGGTGATGTTTCGAGTGTCTGGACCATCGCAGTAATAAAACTTACCCTTAAAGAGCTAGAACAAAGAGATGACAACTTATCTCAACCAATGATTGTCAATAACAAACACTGATGAAAGGCCTGATATACAATGGATTCCAGGAATCTAAAGATGAATATGACAGAAATCTTATTCTCAAGGAAGCTTCACAATGTAATTGGGGGGGTTAATGGAGAAAGGGAGAGACATATCTATAAATATCTATGATACAAGGGTAAATGAAATGCATGTAAAGGAGAGGGTACAGGAAAAACTTAAACATAAATTATGTTTTGGAAGTGGGGGTGGTCAAGGAAGGCTTCATAGAGAAGTAACAGAGGAGTTAGGCCTTGAGGGAGAGAAAGGATTAAAAACAATTGGGATTGGGGCAAAAATTTTTTTTTTCAAGAATTGAGGGTGGGGGACAGGAAGAGCATAGACAAAGGTTTAGAGATAGTTCTGTATTTTTTCCAGATCCTCCTGGTTCTTTATTTTTTCATTCATCAAATGGAATTCATAATATTAAGATTAAATTTCTCCCAGAAATAGAATCTCAGAATGCTAGATCTGTGAGGGGACCTTAGAGACATCTGATCCAGGGATTCTTAACTTTTTTGTTGTTGTTGTTGTGGACCCTTTAGATAGTCTGATGAAGTATATGAATCCCTTCTCTGAACAATGTTTTTTTTTTTTTTTAAATCTAAATGTTTGTATCTAAAAATACATGGGAATACAAATGAAACAATATTATATTGAAATAAAGATGCCTTCCCTCCTGCCTCCATCCAAATCCACAAGTCTTCTGAAATCTAATCATAGACCAGGTTAAGAATACCCATTAGAATCCAACTTCCTCAAGAACCTAGATCAGCCACCTCATTTTATAGATGAGGAAACTCAAGGCCCAAGGAAAGTTAGTAACTTTTCTTTTTTTTAATATTATTTTATTTTTCTCCAATTATAAATAGGCAATTTTAGCACTCAGTTTTTTGATAATTGAAAAAATAATTAAAAACAAAATAAAAAAATCTTTAAAGCTCAAGCTCAAGAAATGAAAGTGACCAAAGACTCAAAACAAAATTTCATGTTTAACTACTTAACATAACATTCATCTAAATTTTTTTTCTAGTTCAAAATTTTCTCTTTCCCTCCTTTACATCCCTTCCTCCCTAAGATGGTATCAAAGAAATTTAGTGACTTCAATTGTCACACAGGTATTAAATGTGAAATTAGCTGAAACTCAGGGAGGATAATGGCTTTGGCCAAGATCAGATATTGTGTTTGTAGCAGAGCTGGACTGGAAGCCATGCCCCCAGGTTTCCTTAATAGTACCTACAACCCTACACTATGCCAGGAAATGTAAAGAACACTCTTACCTGAACCCCAAGAATACCAAAGATTATAAAGAAGGCACAACAGATGAGGACAATATTTCCAATGGGTCCTGAGGGATGATATCAAGGTCTCCACCACCAACTTAAGGCCTGGGGCTCGGCTGATCACCCTGGATTGAGATAGTATAACAAACAAATTTAAGAACAAATTTTGAACATCCATCTTTGGCATCCTTGTTGGAATCCAGTTTCCAACCTGATGGCTACATGGTAGCCCTGATAATTAGAGTCATCAAGAATCTGAGCTAGACAGGAATAGATGAAGGAATGAAAACACATTTTTCAAGTGCTTACTATGTATAAGTATTTTGTTAAATGGAAGAGCACTTCTGTTGTTATTGTCATTCCCTTCTCCCCCCTGCCAGTTATATCTATTTCTCTATGATGCATTTGGGTTTTTCTTTTTTCTTTTTCTTTCTTTCTCTCTTTCTTTTCTCTCTTTCCTTCTTTCTTTCTTCTCTTTTTTCTCTTTCTTTCTCTCTTTCTTTTCTTTCTTTCTCTCTTTTTTCTCTTTCTTTCTCTCTTTCTTTCTTCTTCCCCTTCCTTCCTTCCTTCCTTCCTTCCTTCCTTCTCTTCGTCTCTTCCTTCCTTCCTTCCTTCCCTTCCTTCCTTCCTTCTTCCTTCCTTCCTTCCTTCCTTCCTTCCTTCCTTCCTTCCTTCCTTCCTTCTTTCTTCTTTCTTTCTTTCTTCTTTCTTTCTTTCTTTCTTTCTTTCTTATCTTTCTTTCTTTTCTTTCTTTCTTTCTTTCTTTCTTTCTTTCTTTCTTTCTTCTTCCTTCCTTCCTTCTTTCCTTCTTTCCTTCCTTCCTTCTTTCTCCTTCCTTCCTTCTTCCTTCCTTCCTTCTTCTTCCTTCCTTCCTTCCTTCCTTCTTTCCTTCCTTCCTTCCTTCCTCCCTTCCTTCCTTCCTTCCTTCCTCTTCCTTCCTTCCTTCCTTCCTTCCTTCCTTCCTCTTCCTTCCTTCCTTCCTTCCTCTCCTCCCTCCCTCCCTCCCTCCCTCCCTCCCTCCCTCCCTCCCTCCCTCCCTCCCTTCTTCTTCCTTTCTTTCTTTCTTTCTTTCTTTCTTTCTTTCTTTCTTTCTTTCTTTCTTTCTTTCTTTCTTTCTTTCTTTCTTTCTTTCTTTCTTTCTTTCTTTCTTTCTTTCTTTCTTTCTTTCTTTCTTTCTTTCTTTCTTTCTTTCTTTCTTTCTTTCTTTCTTTCTTTCTTTCTTTCTTCAAAGATGCCAGAGTACATTGCCATTTTCTTTTTCAGAACACTTTACAGATGAGGAAACTGAGACAGGGTTAAGTGACTTACCCAGGATCACACAGATAGAAAATGTCTGAGATCAGAACTCAGGGAGATGAGTTTTCCTGACTGCAGATCAGGCACTCTGTGCATTATGGCACCCCCTAACTGCATGTATTCAGCACTTTCTAGATCCCAAGGTCCATGTGTCTGTGGGTTATAGGAATTGCCCCTAGATAATACTGTTGCTCATTTCTGATAATCCTAGTTCAACAACTCAACTTCTCAGATACATTGTTTGGAGAATAAATATACATCACTTTGATAATCAATCTTCAGTGGGATTATGCAAATTTATTGCCACAACTTAATATATATCATCAATCAACCATCCAATAAGCATTTACTAAGCATTTAATGTGGTAGTGGCAAGGGTGTGCTGATAAGTATTTTACAACCATTTCTTTGGATTTCCATTTTATAGGAACTGAAATGTTCTCTCTCTTATCTCACTCACTGACTGAGATAACAGGGATCCATACAGCTCCCTCCATCATTCCCCAGCTTTTGTCCTATTTTGTGTAAGATTCCTTGCAAATCCTGCTCCATGGGAACATACTTGGAATGGTGACAAATTTATTAATCTGTCTCTTATTTTTATTAATTAATTAATTAATTTATCATCCATCTAATCTACCTATTTATTTATATATTTTATAACTTTTCACATTTATTTTTTATTTTATTTATCATTTATTATATATTATTATATAATGTAATCATAATATAACCTAATAAATTGTTATTTAAACAATAATATGTAATTATTAAATTATTAATTTTAATTTAATTCAATTTTATTTATTAATTAAAATTAATTAATTTTAAACAGGGTTAAATTGACTTGTCCAGGGTCACACGGGGAATAAGTCATTGAGGCTGGATTTGAACTCAAATCTTTCTGAACAGGCATAGCACTCTAATTATGGGATTACCTAGTGTCCTAGTTATGGCTATTGCCTTATGATTCATACTTGAACACTGATTAATTATCCTGTTGGGTTAATGCATTAACTTCAAAGAAAATTCCTTTTTGTAGAAACATACAAAGGGCAAAATACTTATGTGCTTCTTATATTTCTTAACTGTTTTCTCTTCCCAATTTTAAAATTTTGAATCAAATACTAGTTTTTGCTGATTCATTCATAACTCATCAAACCTTTCCTTGAAGATTCAAAAGTGCAGAGCAAGGAGTTTCCTGTTAAAATGTTTGTTAAAATGTTAAAATGAGGATTTTATATTAGACCTTTAAAGTCTTTATGGTCTGCCATACTATACTCCGGATTTTTAACAGATGCTGTTTGTGTCACTGGCAGGAAGGAGAGAAGTCCTTTGGTCAGCATTGCCAATTAAAATGACTAGCAGCAGCTGATGGCAAAGTGCATAGAATATAAGACCTGAAGTCTGGAAAGATCAGAGTTCAAATCTTGCCGCAGATATTATGGCTCAGGACAACTTGCTTAAATCTCATCTTCAGTTTTCTTATCTATTAAATAGGGATACTAATAATGCCTATTTCATTAGTAAATTGATGTATGTAAAACATTTTACAAACTTTAAAGCACTATATAATTGCTAGCTATTTTAGTGAGAATTCTGTCTTAAATCATTTTACTTCAGTTAAATGGACTTGAGCTTGTCCTTCTTTGCTTTTATTCTGATTACCTTTAGAGGTTCTGGATTGGCCAAGAGCCAAGAAGAAGACAGAGATGGTGTGAAAAGCCTTGGACAAGTCATATAATGGACTGTGTACCCTTAGATAATTGAGAGCTGGTTGTAGAAAGAATCTTCGTTGGGTACTATTCTCAATAGTACACCTTCATCCTGTATCTGGTACTACTCAGAAGAAACAGATTCCAGAGCTCAGTACATACCGAAGTGGTCTCAGTGTCCTCAGCAATCGCAGGACCCGGAGGATACCTAGAATCTTGGCCCCACCAGCTGAAGCCATGGAGACAATGATGTCGATGATGGAGACAAAGACTAGTAGTCCATCGAGCACATTCCAGCTGCTTTGCAGGTAACTGTTTTCCCCAGAGAAAAAGCCCAGAGCCACCATCTAGGAAAGGAACCACAGATGTCATCAATTCAAGAATATTATTGAAGACATACTGTGTGCACAGCCTTGTGAGAAGCAATTTACTGGGTGCTAGCTGTGTAAACAACCCTTATTTAGCTCTTACTTATCTTTATGTCTCCCCTAGGGTCTAGTCCTTACCCATACTGAGAAAAAATGGGATGGCCAAAAAAGCTTTGAACTTGAAGACAAGAAGTTTGAATGAAAAGCTTTCACAGAAATAATGCTGTTTGAGCTGGATCTTGGAGATCAAACAGGATTTTTTTTTTTGGCAAGGCAATCAGGATTAAATAACTTGAATTCTGGTTCTCCTGACATCAGGGCCAATGTTCTAGATTCACTGAACCACTTAGCTGCCCCCCCCAAAATAGGATTTTAGTAGATAAGACATTCTGTGGGGAGGAAATTTCAGGACAATAGTTAGTTGAGGAGTACTAGACCTAGAGACTGTTGGAGAAATATATGGAGGTTTTGGGTCTTTCTGTGGGCTATTCTGTAGAATCTTTTGAAATCATAAGCCATATTTACTAGATCTCTGAGCAAAAGCCATCTGGAAGCTTCCCCACCTTCCTGCCACTTCCTTCTCTGTGCCCTCATCCAATTAAAAAAAATCTTGATGCCAGATACCTTCACCATCATTTCAGCCACAAAGATCGCTGTGAAGATGTAATTGGAAACACTCAGGAAGACCCGCTCCTGTAAGGAAGGGACATGACATGAGAGTTCCTAACAATCGGAATCCAGAGCACTAGCAGGCTGGAGCTATGTACTACTCATAAATGATTAGCACTCAGTATATGAGGAAATTGGGAACATTTATAGCTTACATATCTAAGAGTATAATATTTTTTAAGAGGGAAGGTGTAGTTGAAAAAGTCCTATATTTTGATCTGGGAGATTTATATTAATTCTGATTTTTCCAATGACTTGATTTGGGGTGATCCCTATTCCAAAAATATCCATTTCTTCATTTGTAAAATGAATATTAGCATATTAAATTAGAGAATATTTAAGGTCCCTGTCAGTTTAGACTTCCAGTCTTCTGATCATGTAAGCTGCCTTGCTGGTGATTTTCATTACAGCCATCAGCTACAGAACCATCTTTGTAGAGTGACAGAGATCTCTATGCATTGGGGACTAGTAGTGCTTGCAAATCTGTCTGGATCATTCAGGAATAGTTCTTTGGATATAAGATAACTTGACCATGCCTGAGCCACTTGCCTGGATAATTCAGACAAGTCAAAACCCAATTTGAGGGAAAGCTGTGGATGTGTATTTTTGAAGAGAGAGGGAAGAAAAGTGTCTACTATGTGCCAAATACTGTGCTGGGGTCTGGTTTATAATTACAAAGATAAAAATTAAATCGTGTCTGCCCTCAAGGAACTTATATTTTAACCCCTAGATCTTTCTCTTTTCCCAAAACAAAGAATTGTTGTGTGGCTATTTCCAAGGTTACTTTAAGGTGAGTTATAAATTGAGCCCAGAGCTGAGAACTCTGTGAAAGAGGGACCACTGCAGTGAAATGGGGGTACTTACTGTGCTATTAGGATCAATGTCAGGTCTCTCCAGGGCTATTGTGATGCAATTGAGAAAGATGAACACCAGGACCACATGATCAAACATCTTGTGGGCAATGACCTTCTGACATGTGACCCGAGCCCTGGGTACAATAAAAAAAACAAACAAAAAACAAAAAAACAACAGATTCAGGAATCAAGGAAGAACATATGTTTGTTTTCAAGACCTGATGCTGCCAATGAATGAGCACTTTAATGGAAATTACTCTGGGTTGGGAGTTATTGGAGCTCTGTTTTAGTTCTGGTTTGTTGCTAACTTGGAGCTTGACCTGAGTCCCTCCCCTTGCCTAAACCTAAATGAAGTTAGTCCATCTGTACAAGAAGCATAAGTAAGCCAATCTGCTTCTTTCCAGGGTGGTGGCAATGAGACAATGGCTCTGGAAAATGTAAAGGTTTGAGTCCAAGTGACCCAGCTCCAAGGCTTTCTTCATGATGACATGCTCATGTCATGGCAATGGCTGGATTTCAGGCACTGGTCAGCAGTGGTGAATGTGGAGAATTTGGAGATATGAGAGTCTCAGGATGTTAAGGATGTGTGTGAAAATGGTGAGATTCACTGTGCAAATTAATCTTTATTTTAGTCTAGCTTACTGGTGCTATTATTTGTCCTTTTCCCTGAAGAGGACCATGATATTAAGGAGATGATGACATGATGTGCGAGTAATAGGGAGGGCTCTGCAAGGTCACCTGCCTCAGTTTCCTCTCCAGAGCCATCTGGGTCCAGTGGTCAGATATAGATCAGGATGAACTAGAGATGACCAAGGATGTAATAGGACAGGTCTCCTTCTCTGTCTTTCTGTCTCTGTCTCTCTCTTTCTCTGTCACTCTCTTTATCTTTGTTTCTGTCTCTGTCTCTGTCACTCTCTCTGTCTCTCTCTCTTTTCTCTCTCTCTGCCTCTGTCTGTCTCTCTGCCTCTGTCTCTGTCTCTCTTTGTCTATCTATATCTTTTGAGTAGATAAAGGAGGGCATTCTCTGTCTCACTTATTGCTTAGTAATTGACTGGGCATTGCCTCCATTAAACTGAGATTTATTAAAGTTATCTCTGTCATTAGAGAAGAAGGGGAAAAGAAAGAGGAGAAATATTTAGTACCCACTATGTGCCAGGCACTATGCCAAGTGTTTTACAAAATATTGTTCCATTTGATTTTCATAACAACCCTGGCAGGTAGGTGCTGTTATTATCCTCAGTTTAAAGTTGAAAACAACAGAGTTAAACAAAAGTAAAGTGTATAAAGCTGTCCTTAAATTCACAGCTTCCCAACTTCAGGCTTGGCACTCTATCCACTCTATCACCCAGCTGCCTCCCTGACCCCCTCTGGGGCCCCTTCTACCTCTAATCTTTGATCTATGATTTAAGTTCCCTTTCAGCTCTGACATTCAACGTTCTCTGTCCTGAAATTCCTCTGAGCTCTTACATTTTATGTTTTATACTCTGAGGTTACTTTCAGTTCTGACATTCTTTGTTCTATGATTTGAATTCCCTTCTGACATTCTACATTCTGTGTTTTAATGTTACTTCCATCTTAAAAACCATATTGCGTTCCATGTTCTAAGTTCCGTTTTTAACTGTGACATTCTATGTTCTATTTTCTGAGGTTCTTTCATTTCTGATATTCTATGTCCAATATTTTGAGGTCCATTAGCTCTAATAGTTTGTGTTCCAAGGACTAAGTTCCTTTTCATTCTTAACATCCTATGTCTGATGTTCTCACATCTCTTTTAGACATGATGATTTACAAGGTTCTTTGTGTTGTTATTATTATAAATAAACATTTAGGTATCTGGGTGGTATCACTATAAGGAAATGTTTGGGTGCAACATCAATTAGTTTTCTGAATATAGAAAGAAGAATCAAGTAGGACTAGGCTTCCATCTCTCTCCTGTTTGCCTTTGATTAGAGATGGGAATACACTATCATAGAGGGTGATATGGGAACTTGTGGAAATTGGCAGTGTCCTATGTGAGGCTTAGTGGCACAAGGTGGTGGTCCTGGAGATGGGGTTTGACCAATGCCACTTATGAGATCTTAGAGAGTAGGGACCACACCTGCTTCTTGAATCATATAAGGCTACCTTTAAAGGCTGATGCTGCTATATACCCAAAGGAATGCTCACCAGCATCTGCAGCGGATGGGGACAGCTTCTTACCGGTTTTGAGGTGAGAACAGATAGAAAGACCAGTCTTCATGGGTCTTACACCATTCTGGCTTGTATGGCTCTAACATCTTTTTCAATCGGAAGCAGTAGCTCTGGAAAAGAAAGAAGATCAAAGGACAAAGAATCATGAAATTTAGAGCTGGAGAGGATAATTTACCCCATAAACTTTGTCAGACTAGAACCATCGCTAGTAATCTTGATCTATGTCTTGCTATTGCATCCAGATGGCTCTGGATGAGGATGTGTACATCCTTTGATGACTTTGCACAGTTCTGCCTCATTTAAATCCAATTTACTTGCAAATCAAAACATCACCCCTTTACCCTTAAAGTCATTGGTCTTTAAGAATGAAGGATGGACAATATATGACAGATGAAACCAAGAGAGCACAAATAATTTCCCCAAAGTTACATATTATGTAACAAGGCTACCATTTGAGTCCAAGTCTTTGGACTTCAAATCTAGTACCATTTCCATTATACCACACTTTCTTTCATAAAACCATTTGCTATTGGGAATGAGAGGAAACAGAACTCCTTTCTCTGCACGTTGATCACAAACCCTATCCTGCCAATATGTAGAACTCTGTACCAACTCTTGGGGAACTCTTGAAGCTAAGTAGTCTTCCTCTGAGTCCTTGGGAAGAGTTAGGGAAGTAGGATGTTCCTTGTGACTAGTGAGAGACAGCATGGTATGGTGGAGGCAGCACAAGTCTGAGAGCTAGGAGAGCTGGCTTTACTAACTTTACTACAAATTCGTGGGTGTCCTTAAGTCCCTCTGAAGGCTTCTACTGTCTCATCTGCAAAACTAGTAGGGGAATCCAGATGATCTCTGAGGTTCCTTTAACTTATATAATCCATCAATTTAGTTGAGGCCCTTGTGCTTCTCTCCTAGACTATTGCAAGAGTTCCCTAATCAGCCTCCTTAGAGCAATCTCTCCCTGCTCTGGAGTGTGACAACATTAATACTGCATTACTCAGTAAACTCCAGGGGTTCTCTATTTTCTCTAGGATAAAATGTAGACTCCACTTGGTTTTTAAAAGCTTTTCGCAACCTTGTTCCAATGTATTTTTTTTTTTTTTAGCTTCAATCTACATTACTCCCACTGAATGTTGATTGAAGCACAGTATTTTCACAATTTGTTGTTGTTGTTTGTTTGTGTTTTTGTTCCTCATATTTTTTTCCTTTTGATCTATTTTTTCTTGTACAATATGACAAATGTGGAAATATATTTAAAAGAAAAGCACAGGGGCAGCTAGTTGGTGCACCAAATAGATAGAGCACCAGCCCTGAAGTTAATAGGACATGAATTCAAATCTAGCTTCAGACACTTAACACTTCCTAGCTGTGTGATCCTGAGCAAGTTACTTAATCCCAATTGCCTCAGGAAAAAAAATGCATATATTTAACCTATATCAGATTGCTTTCTGTTTTAGGAGAGTGGAGAAAAGGAAAGGAGAGAGAAAACTGTGGAACACAAAGTTTAAAAAAAATGAATGTTGAAAACTATTTATACATGTATCTAAAAATAAAATACTATTAAAAACTAACAATTAAAAAAATTTTAAAGAACCACATTATTTCCAATCTCTTATCTTATAATTTAGCCAAACTGGCTTTCTCTCTGCATCCAACATGGTACTTCATTTTCAGACTCTGCATCTCTGCACAAATCATGCCTCCATTTCCTCCACTCCCTAAGCCTACAATTTCTCCCTGCTTCTGTCTCACAGAAACCCCTTCTTCTTCATGACTTGGCTCAAGAACTATCTTGAATGTGAAGCTTTTCTTGATCCCTTCAACTGGAGAACCTTTCTTTTCAAAACTTTGCATCAAACTATCTTTTATTTACTTGTACTTCTACTTTTTGTATTAATTTGCAATATGACTATGTCCTAATTGTTATGATTAATGAATCCCTTAAATGGTTGTACATATTCAAATTCACATTATTCAAAGTTATAATTAAGTAAAATGAAAATCAGTCCCAGCCCATATTGAGAACTAATCTGAATAATGATAGCACCTAGATGGGGCAATGGATAAAACATTGGGCTTGGAATCAGAAAGACTTATCTTTGTGAGTTCAAATCCTCTCTCAGACATTTACTAGCTGTGTGACTCTGGACTAGTCACTTCACCATGTTTGCCTCAATTTTCTCATCTGTAAAATGAGCTGGAGAAGGAAATGGCAAAGCACTTCATTAACTTTGCCAATAAAACCCCAAATGGAGTCACAAAGAGTTGGACATAACTGAACAACAACAATAATAATCTAAATAATGAGAACAATTAAAAGAATTTATTATTGGCACTCATTGGGACCTTCCCAAAGACTTATATCTGTACTTTTTGTCTTCCTGCTAGAATGCAAGGTCTTTGAGACAAGGAATCGATTTCATCTTTGTATTTGTCTTCCTCATGCCTTGTAGAGTGTCTGGCACATAGTAGACACTTAACAAATTCTTGGTTGATTTGACCTTTAACATTTTGGGTTTCTCAATGAGACAAGGGAAGGGAAAGGCTTCTAGAAATGATGACTATTATGAGCTAGTGTGTGACAGTGGAAAAAAACCAAACAAACATTGAACTTGGAGTGAAGAGGCTCCAATTCTGGTTCAGAGATTTCCTAATTGTGGGACTTTAAGCAAGTCACTTAAAATCTCTGAGCCCCCATTTTTTAAATCAATAAAATGGAAAAAAATGTCTCGGTGGATGCTTTTGAGGAAAGTGCTTTGCAAATCTAAAAGTACTATAGAAATGTGAATTACTACTATTCTTTTCATCAACATCAGAATCATCATTAGCATTTTCTCCTCACTTCTCTGAGAGAGCCAGAGACTTCAGGAGCGAAGGAGACACTCTCATTGCCCACATCCAAGTGACCTAATTTGTGACCCAACTCACATCATCCATGTCATCATCATAATCTGAAGGGTCCTCCTTGTGGTTGTCGATGCGTAGGAAGAACTCACTGGGCATGTGCACCATCTGGCCATTGCAGTCCTGGTACTCAAGGGGCAGCAGAGTAGTTGGGCGTGGGGATAGACGCTGGAGCCCCTCTCGTAGGTCCAATGTACTTCGGTAGTCCAGGGATTCGGCTCGGCGCAGTTGGGATGCCCGGCCTGCTGAGCCCGGTTTAGCATCATCTGACTCATCATCTGTGCTGCCTTTGCCCTCCCCGGAGAGTAAGGACTCTCTCTCCCCACATTGGCTCTTCTTCTTTAAGCTGGGCGCCCGGCCCAGGCTGTTCCAGCTGGAGCGCCTGCTGCCCCATGTACTATTGGGGCCCCAGTTGGCACAGGGAGAACTGCGTAGGCTGGACTGAGAGACAGTCAGGGAAGGACATGACATGAGGGAAAATAATAAAAAATCAGTGACATATGAAGTTCTTTTTAGTTTGCAAAGTGTTTTAGATATTATAAATCTGTTCACAGTTTACAAAACACCTTGCTATCTTCAAAAGGTTTAAGAATGTAAAATGATACATTTTTGGCATACAAGGAATCCAAGAGATTATCTAGTCTAGAGATTCTTCAATGTCTTTTGTCCTGGACCCTATGGCAGTGTGATGAAGCCAATGGATCACTTCTCAGATTATTTTTAAATTCATAAAGTACATAGAATTATAATGAAAACCAATTATACTAAAATAGTTTTCTCTGTCTCTTTTTATCTTTCTCTTTTAAACAAGTTCATGGCCCCCCAGATTAAAAACACCTGATCTAATTTCTTTATTTTATAGCTAGGGAAACTGAGACCCATAGAGGGAAGATAACTTGTTCAAAATACTATATGGTAATACTAGAATTGAAATCTAACTCATTTTCTTAGTATGAATTCATCACTCTTTTAACTACACTATAGCTTGTTGCTTCCTTGATAGTTAATAAAATTATTTTTAATTGACAAAATGTTTTCATATCTACTCTCTCATTAAATTCCCATAACAAGGTTTAAATCTAGGTCTTTTGAGAGAAGCAGAACAGGAAACATAGTTTCTATTCTTCTTGGAAGAGAAAGCTCAAGGTCAAATAATGAATTAATAAGAGGGTTGGGGTATAGAATCCAGGGCAGATCTCCCAAGCAAAGCTACCTTAAGTACAATAACATAAGAACACATGACCTTCAGAGGTCAGGCTTTATCTAGGATCTCAAGTCAGACAAGAACACTAAAGAGTAGTTTAGGGAAGTCTGTGGGGAAAAAATATGGAAATAGAACAGAATTGTAGCTACTGGGAGGATTTGAGAAGTTTAAGGAAAGAAAGATTAGAGCTGAATGACAAGAATATGTAGGAAAGAAGAAATTCATAGAATTTAGAATAAGGAAAAGTAAGAAGAAAGGAGCAGAAGGGAGAGAAAAAATAGGAGAAAAGGAGAACTCTAGCCACAAGAATCAGGAGGAGTTATGATGAAGAAAGGGAGAACTCAAGAAGGAAGTTGGTAAGACACAATAAGTTGGTAAATTGGCCACTAGGTGGAAATGGTTGATAGAATGCTAGATCCAAAGTTTGGAAGATCTGAATTAAAATCTGACCTCAGACATTAGTTAACCATGTGACATTGGGTAATTATGTCACCTAATCAATCTTTGTCTGCCTTAATTTCCTCATCTGTACAGTGGGGATAACCACAGTGCCTACATTCCCCCTTCCCCAGATTGCGATAAAGATAAAATGAAATATTATATTAAAGAACTTTGAGATACTAATTATTTTTGGCAGCAGTAGTAGTAAGAGAAGGGAAGGAAAGGTGAATGTGGCTGTTAAGGAGTTAAAAATGGTAAAGAGCTACAAAAGAGAGAAGGGAAAGTAACATTTCTGGGTTAATGATAGTCACTTCCATTTCACAATTTTATAAGATCATAGATTTAGTGATAGAAACCATCTTGTCCAACTCCCCCATTTTAACATGAAGACATTGAGGTCTTGAGAGTTTAAGAAAATGACTCATCACATAGTTGATGTCAGAATTGGGTTTGGAACTCAGCTCCTCTGACCCAGTATCTCCCTTTCAGCAAAGATGCAGCGTAAAATGAATTTTTCAGTGATCTGCAAAGAATGTGTGATGCTTTTATTTCTGCTATGACCAAATGACTTATCTTTGCTCAAAGAAGTCTATTTTCCTTCATATAAAAGAAGATTAAAAAAGATAAAGGTATTTTAAGCATATTTCTCTATTCTCCAGGCTATCAAGGAAAATGTAGTACTTAACAACAAAATAAAATAGAAGAAAAGCTTTTGTGTGAAAACAAAAAAAATGCAAAAGATCTTAAGAGGTTGAGAGGAATCCTAATACATGTCTAGAGTTTGAAGTTCCAATGACAGAACATGATACAGAGAAGAAAGAGAATTTTAAAAAAATATGTGTTTTTATGTGGCTCAGCATACATATGAGTCTCTTTTTTGAAGAAAAGGGAATCGTACCCTTTAAAAAAGGAAGGCATTTCTTATTAATTAAAGAATGGCATGTATCCACAGGATGAATAAATATCCAGTAAGAGTCAGAAGAGGAAGAGATGAGTAGAAGCACTTGGTGACTCCCTGATGAGACATGATGAGGAAGATGTTTGTCAGCTTGATAGTAATAATAAAGAGATTTCTCCCTATGGCATATATCTTGAGTATTATGGGGAATTTCTCAAACTTTGCCATACCTGATGATTGTTACATAAATCTGATGATTCACCTAGGCACAAACTTAAAGAATAAATTTAGAGAACAATGTTGAAGATTATGAAGTCATCAGCAAAAAGCTGAAGCTTAGAGACAGAGGAAAGAAGCCATCCACAGTTGGAAGAAACAGAAGAAAGAAGCCATCCACAGCTTGGAATAATACCATTAGCACTTTCAGGAAAATGGCTGAGAGAAAAACTTGATTCTAGCCAGATGCCAGGAGAAAATCAGTCAAAAGCATTTACTATGTGTCAAGTACTGGAGGTACAAAGAAAGCCAAGTTAACATATATTATTTAAGTGCCTACTATGTGCCAGGCATTGTGCTGGCAGTCCCTAGCAAAAACAGTTCCTGCCTTTAAGGATTTCACATTCTAAAGGGAGAGAAAAAGCTCAAAATTGTACATGCAAAATAGATACAATAAAATTGCAAGTTTAACCACTACTTCCAAATGGAGATAGATTCTGAAGAAAAAGGCATTTTTGGGTCAAATATTTGGGATGTGAATAATTGGTTAAAAAGTAGTCTTTAAGAATAGGATTTAATAACAATAAGAAAGTGGATTTGGACTTAGGGTTTAAAATATTTAAGGATGACAAACTCATTGACAGGGATCAAATTCAGTTAATGAGGGCTTAGCATAACTTGCTTTTTTTCACAACATGACTAATATGAAAATAGATTTTACATGATTATATGTATATAACCTATATCAAATTTCTTATCATCTTAGGGAGGGCAAAGGTGAGGTAGAAAGGATGTCCTCTACCAACATAAATTTTAAAAAAGATACACAGAAGGAAGAAGAGATAACAGGGTGATTATAAAAGGGACATAGTTCTGTAAAGATACTGATAAAAGTACTGAGACACAGAATGAGTTTAGGTTGACAAGAGAAGTTAATAAGAGCAAAAAATGTTTTTAAAACTATACTGGGTGTGGGGGCAAGCAGTTAGATTTCACATTGGATAGAGCATTGGCCCTGCCTCAGTCAAACCCAGCCTTAGACACTTACTGGGAGGAAGAGAAGGAGGAAGGAAAGAGGAAGAAGAGAAAGAAGAAGAGGAAGAAGAGGAGGAGAAGAAGAATAAAAAGAAAAAAAGAAGAAAGAACAGGAGGAAGAAGAGAAGAAGGAGAAGAGGGAAAAGGAGGAGGAGGAGAAGTATACAGGGGAAAAGAACATCAAAGAAGGTTAGAGTATTGGGCTTGGAGTTAGGAAGACTCATCTTGCAGAATTCAAATCTGGCTTCAGACACTACTGATACTCAGAGACTGCCCACCTTCTCCTCCTTGCAGAGGGGTCATTGCCTCTTGTGGTAGAGTCCATATAGGTGTCTAGCAAGAAGTGTTCTGTAGTATGCCATAGCACAAGTGAGAACAGAGAATGTTGAGGGCCTTGGAGGGAGAAGAGAACTCTATTCCTCCTTGATTAAATTACCACCAATTTGCAATTTTTGACTAAGCAGATAGTATGGGGGTCGAACTTTATCTTCCATTAATACACTTTGTCTTCAGAATGCAAGGTAGCAATAGGATTGCAAGAAGGGGGAGGTTTTGAAGTTTTGAGGTTTGGGGCTGTGAATTAGTTTAGAGTTAAGATTAGGTTAGGTTGAAGGTTAGGATTACATCTCCATTGAAAAGAGTAAGGTCTGGGACAAAGTTAGGATAGCATTAGGGACAATGCTAAGATTAGGAGTTTAATCAGGTTTGCCAGAAATGGTCTTTTTAATTTAAATCTCAAAGCATGATTTAGGGGTTCTTGGAGGATTCTTGAGACTTTTTCAAGGTATCCACGAGGTTAAATTATTTTCATAATAACTCTAAGATGTTTTAATATGTAAAATGTAACTCTTAATAAAGCTCACGTAAAAGTGCTTTGAAGGATAATCAATAATTATTAAAAGTCTTGAGTTCTGAGACTAAAAAGTTTAAGAACTCCTAATTTGGAGACCTTCCTATCCATGTTTTCAATTTTTCCCTAGTATTCTGTGCAGATGGTGTTTGCAATCCCACACAATAGTTCCCCTTTAGTTCTCTAATGATTATTGGCACACCTGGGCTGCACAATTCCTCTTTTCTACTTCTGCAGTTCAGGCTAATATGGCAGTGATTTTGTTTACTCTTAGTTCAGAGCTAGTGAAAGTAATTAAAGCAGTCTAACATCTTCCTTGGAGTGGGTGTTAAGATGCGAACAAGGTGTCCTAGTATCTTCAGAAAATGGGTGCAGAGAAGTCAAGTAGTTTGCAGGTGAAGCAGTTCTGAATAAAGATTTATCAGAAGCCTAATATTGGTACTGAGCTTGTGGGCAGGAAAGTAGAAAGTGATGATCATGAAGACAGGAGAGAAGAGAATGAAGGGCCTGTGGACAGTAGAGAAGAGAGTGATGGGCCTGTGGGCAGGAGAGAAGAGAGTGACAGGCCTGTGGGCAGTAGAGAAGAGAGTGACGGGTCTGTGGGCAGGGGAGAAGAGAGTGACAGGCATGAGGGTAGGAGAGAAGAGAGTGATTGGTCTGTGGGTAGCAGAGAAGAGAGTGATGGGCCTATGGGCAGCAGAGAAGAAAGTGATGGCTCTATGGGCAGTAGAGATTGACAGGCATGAAGGCAGGAGAGAAGAGGGTGACCTACCATTGACTTCTGATCATAGTGCTGGGGGTCTACAGAGACACTGCTGCCTCTGCGTGAGTCCAGGAGGTTAGGGGTGGAGTCCACATTGGGAGAACTCTTGGGCATCAGCATGGGTGTAGCTGCAGTACGCATGATGAGAGGTGGAGGCAGGCTGCCACGGCCCTCCAGATGCCCATTGGGTGTCATTGCCAGTGAATACATCTTCATCTCTGTAGATGGGAAGGGTGATGAGAATAAGTGTTATAAGCATGTCAGGAATTCTGCATAAATAAGGCTTTGGAAGGAGTGATGAAGCAGTTAATGAAAACTAGAGAACAGGAACCATACCATCTCCCTGTTTTCTCTGAGTCCAGGTTGGCTTGACTGGCAATGACAGTGCAGTGGTTTCAGGGTTTTGTGTGCATTACCAGCTTTGAATATTGACTCTGATGCTAAGCATCCTACCTGGACTTAATGCATTAATGTTGGGGCCTGGTTGTGTCCCATTGTGGCTTGTCTAGGTATAGCATGACAGCTTGATTAGCCAATATGAGGGTATGTGGTAATGCTAGACACGTGTTGCTTTTCTTCCCTGCTGCTGACTCCACACAAGAAGTAAATTCAGTGCAGAGTGTAGATGTCTGTACATGGAAATATGCCTGGAAATGTCAGACCCCCTGGAAGCCTCATAACTCTGTTTCGTGTTTCCTTGGGCATACTGTAACTAATTTGGAGGAAGCTTCCAGTTAGGACTCAGAGTGAAGAAATGTCCTTTCCCTGTCATTTGGGAAGATGGGGGGGGAAGGCCTATATTTGATTGTATGTGGAGACTTGAAAAGTAGAAGGGTCTCTGGGTGAACAACGTTTTTAGTTGGGAGAAGAGGAAGGAATCATTATGATCTTAAAGATGGGAACAGGCCCTTGTACTTGGGATAAACTGGTGATGCCTGAAAGTATGTCAGAAGGGCCACTATTTTCCACCAAACAGTAACTAAGGAGCTGGTTTTGACCCAGACATAGCCAAATTTTTCAATAGTATTTTATACAATCTACCTATGAATAGAGTCATGCAAATTTAATTATATAATTAAGGATAGGAATAGGTACTATACTCTTGCAATTTCTTTGCTATATGGAGTTCCGAGATGATCTCCTTCGATCATATACATCAAGTACTTTCTCTGCCTTAGTTTCCCAGAACACTGAGTGACTAAGGGATTTTGTCCAGGGTCATATAGTCAATAGGTGTCATTGACAGGACTTCCTGAATCCAAGACCAGTTTTTCATCCATTTTATCTCACACTTGCTATAATTAATTATAAGGAATGGAAGATAGGAATTGGGCCTGTAACTTTATTAGTACACGGATGTTTGAGTTTCAGTGTTAGTCAGCATCTTTTTTACAACTTATAGCTAAGAATGAGCATGGGATAGTGCAGCATCTTATGTGTTAGAAGCAGATTTAAGCTCAGGTTTTTCTATCTTTGATGATGCCTCTAGGGTGGTATTATGTGACACTGTCTATCTATTAGTCATATTCACTTTTAATTAACATTGTAGAAGAAATAGCCCTGTTCTTAAGCTCCAAAGACCTTTTGGATTTGAATTTTGGCTTTGTCTCTTTTACTAGCTATGTGCTAATTAAGTGAATCTCTGGTCATCATGCCCATTTCTCAGCCTCCAGAACCTTAAGCAACACCCTGAGACAGAAAACTCTGATAGATGTACTTTAGTTATATCGTCTAAAATAAAAGCCTTGTACCACTTCCTAGCTATCTGTAGATCATGACCCTAAGCAAATACCCCCTTTTATGCTCTTCCTACTTCTTAGCTATCTCAACATTATGCCCCAGACAAGTGCCCTCTTTTCTATTTCCTTTGATTTCTACCTTTTCTCCAGATATGGTCTCCTCCCCTATTAGAATATAAATTCTTTGAAAGCAGTGTGCTTGCTTGTATTTGTAACCCCACATTTAGCACAGTTCTTGGTTCTTAATAAATTCTCTATCTGCCCATCTACAGGGGGATTTGTGTTTGAAACACACAGAAAGTAAATAGTACTACATGAATTTGAATTCAGGGCTTCTGACTCCAAATTTGGGGTCCTTTTAAATTAGCTACCAGACATAACTCTTTGCTTTAAAATGAATGTTTATGTGAAGGAAGGCAAAAGTATTTATTAAATATTTACAGTGTTGTACTCCAGACACTAGGCTGTTTGCCCTGCTAACTAGTTCAATTTAGTATATAACTCTGTATGTTACAGGTCTCTGTGCTTATGTAATTGTTTAATAGGTGATAAAGTCTTCAGGGACAGATACTGCATTTTATTTAGACTTTACTATAATTCTTTGTACATATTGGATGCTTGACAAACATTTTTTCTTTTTGTTTTTGTATTTTGTATCCCCAACATCTAGCACAATGACGTGTATATATAGAATTGGTGTTTAATAAATGAACTGAATAGAATTAGGCATACCTCATGATAAGTACCTGAGCCTCTGTGTCTCAATAATTCTGGCATCTTTCCATTTTGTCTTTTTTTATCTTTGTCACCAGTAAAATTCTTTTGAGAAACCTATCAGGGAAGGAAAGTGGTAGCTACAGAGTGAAGATCTAAAAAGATCTTGACAGGCTAGAATATTGGCCCTAATCTAATAAAATGAAATAGAACAGAGACAAGTATAAAGTCTTACACTTGTGATTTAAAAAATTGCTTCACACATACAAGCAGAGAGAGAGGTATCGTTAGCAGTTTGTCTGGAAAAAGATTTGGCATTTGAGTAGAATGAAACCCTCCAGAGATGAGGCAAAAACTGATAGGTGGAATTGGAAAAGCTGGGGAAGGGGCTTCTTCTCCCCCTCTGACATAAGTTTTAGTGACTTGGAAGTGGACATTGAGTTTAGAAGAGAAAAATAGAAAAATCCTGGAGTCCTTTCTATCACTCCTGGTATCACTCTCAATGGTTCAGGGTCTTACAACTTTCAACTGAGAAATATCCAAAAAAATAGGGAAGGGTTCAAGACTGGCTAGAGAGTGCAGCCCTGATCTTGTGACATAGCACTATCATGGCCTGATCTTTGTTTATTCTGTGTTTGAGTTCTTAGGCTGTTGCACAAAACTTTCCTGAGGACAAAATCACATAGGAATACAAAGAAAGCCCCTGGGGTAACCAGAGTCCTTATGGCCATGCTGTGCTTCCACAATGGAGTTTCTCTGGTCTCTCTTGTTCCTCCGGTTCCTGAAACACATGATCTGACCATGGCAGTGGAATAGCCTAAAATTCAGGCCAAAATCCCTGCTGTTAACTGTAAGTCAGGGACATTGGAAACTATATGCTAGTCAACTTACCTACTGGTGGCTTCCCTGGGGGAGTTTTACAGATAGAAATGTGAGGAATAAGGTTTGGGATCAAATTGATAAATTTTGATATTGAGAATATCTACTTATTTAACATCAAAACTCTAGTTGTGTGTATAATCATTTGGATTAGTAATCTAATCCTTGACTAGAATTGGGGATCAGGGCTTAATATGGGATTAGGTAGTCTCAGAGTGAGAGAGATGATTGTGTCCTCACTAGGGCTACTGGCCACCACCTATTGTCTTCCTTGTCTCACTAATTAAACTGGTCATTGCCAGTGATCCTGACCTATGTTTTGCCACTTGACCCAGGTGACTCAGGAGGAGAGAGTGAGGCTGGTGACTTTGTACAGTTCTGCCTCACTTAAATCCAGTTCAAGATATCACCTTCTTCTGATGACACTGGTCCTCTTCAAGAACAAAGGATGAACAACAACAAACTGATCTGCCTTCTCCAATAGGGATAAGAGCCTTGGAGAAAAATCAGGAAGTCCTGGTGGCTACCCATTGCTAGCTCAGAAATGATCACCTTAAGGCTTACATCTTCCTGGATCGGAATTTCACTTCTGTCTCATGGACGATAGAAAATTTGGGTAACATAGTGTAGTGGATAGAATGTTGGACTAGAGGACCTGGCCTCCTGATCCTGCCTCAGTTTCTATGTGTGTGACATTGGGCAAATTCCTTAACCTCTCTGAATCTAAGTTTTCTTATTTGTAAAATGATGGGTTTGCATTTGCTGACCTCTAAGATGTTTTCCAATTTTACATTTATGATCCCAAAATCCAATGACATCAAGATTTCTCCCTGCTTAGTATTCATGATCTAGATTTGAAATTAGCTATAAGAGAAGTTTCTTATTATCAGTTAGGAAGAACTTCCACCCACCGACACCAGTGAAGAATCCTCTCTTACAAAATAGCTCAGACAAGTTTAGCCAGTAGCCCAGGTTACAAACTATACGAGTGTCTGATTTCAGGAAATATTTAGATGCAGAGTCTTCCAGATTTTCATTTAGTCCCAGAAGATATTCTACCAATGAAAAATTACTTTTCCTAGGATGTTTTGGGTTTGAGACTTAGCTCTATCACTAATTTATAGTGTGATCCTGGATAAATAGCTGTCTTGGTCTTCAGTTTCTCTTTCTGTAAAATAAGGTGATTGAGCTATATGATGCCACATGTGTCTAGATCTGAAATTGCACTTTCTGTGTTCTAAGGCCTCTCCAATCTCTGATAATCCATGTTATATGTTTTAAAACCTTTTTGCAGATTTGCTATTCAATGAGTCTATCAACTGACTGCTTTCACTGCCACCAGATCTTTTTATCAGAAGCTAATTTTGCCTAGAAGTATGCTGGGCACTATGATGGAGATAGGGCCTTTTTCATTTTTCAGAGTCCCTCACTCATAGCTTCCCATGCCTTTCTCCACATCTCATCAACCTCTTAAAAAATGTACCTGTGGCACGCAAGTCTCTCAGCTTTTCAAAATCCTCTTCGAAGTTGGCTGATGTCTTGTCCTCATCTGTGTCAGATCTATTTGCATCCCCCTGCCAACCAAGAAAAATAGGAATCACTAGCTTTATACTTTGTTTAGAATATCAAGGAATGGAAATGGTTGTATAGATAAGATGACTGAATCTAGCAAGTATTTTCTAAGCACTAACAGATAGTGGAGATAAGTTCAGATTTGGCTCCTGTCCTCAAGTAGTTTACAAGTTGTGTATAGATAAAGACAACCACCTTGGCTATAGAGCAATACATCCATAAAGAGGTGGTTCAAAGGGGAGGAGAATCAGTAGTTGTGTTATGTCTGTAGGTTGGGAAGATGGGAAGGATTGACTAGGGAAGTTTACTGGAGGAGGTGTTGTAAATCTTTGACACAGCCCCAGAATGAATCCCAACTACATCCCCAATCAGGACTAGTCCACTGATCATAGGGTTCCCACACAGCACATGGCCATACACACACATATCTATATACATATACACATACATTTATAGCTATATACACACATATATCTATATTTATTTATATAGAGAGATATATAGATATGGGCTCTAGAATGGGACATATCTACATGTCCCCATTTTTTGTCCCTCACCTCTGCCTGGAAGCCCTCCACTAGGATGGCTACCAGTAAGTTGAACAGCACATAGTTGCCAAAGGTCATCAGCGCCACAAAGTAGAGAGCAGCCCAAGAGGAAGTGGAGGCCATGCCATTATAAAGCACAACATTCCAGTCTTCTTGGGTGAGAATCTGTGAAGAGACAGAGAGTGATTTCCCCATTTCCCTGCAGCACAGAACCAATGGATCACTTTTTGCACAAGTGGTATTCGAGCCATCTTGATGAAATGACTTTGAACCCAATAAGAGTATTTTGAGGTCCCACAGAAATCTTCCTAAATGTGGGACAACATTGCTTTAGTTACTGTCTCTCCAGATCAAAGAATATTCCCCATCCCCATCCCAGTCCCCCCATGAGCTGCTGTGGATTTTCTATTTAAAGCAGAGCTAACGAGTTAAAAAGAAGTTAAAGAATTGTTAACAATGCTTAATCAATTGATTCACATTCATTCAATTTAACAAAAATTTATATGTCCCTATTTTGACTAAGGCAGTACTCTAAATGTTGGGGCTACAAGGAAAACAAGTTAAACAATCCTTTCCTTCAAGGAGCTTATATTCTCCTGGGAAGAAAAATACACATATTATTTGAGGGTGGGAAAGAATCTTAAAAACTTTGTGGAAGGGAATATTAGGGAAAATTTCCCATAGGCTATACCTAAAGTGAGCCTTGAACATCCTTAAAAGGAAGGTAAGAATTTGGAGAAGGAAAAACAAGAAGACAGCAAGTACCAAGTACCATAGGGGAGAGAGAGTCTGTGTGAAGATATGAAAATTGGAGATAGAATGCCAAGTTCAGAGAATGGATGGTAGTTTAATCTGGCTGAAATGAAGAAAGCATGAAGGGAAGAAATGGTCTGGAAATGTAATAAGGTCAAAAGAAGGCTTTAAATGCTAGCCAGAAGAGTTTATATTTCATGCATGAGGGAGAAAAGGAGCTACTGAAGGTTTTTTTGAGCATGGAGTGGTGTGGTCAAATCTGGGAAATTATTTTGGCCGTGTAGAGAAGAGATAATAAAGAAGTGATGAAGAGCAGAGATGGACTGGGCTATTGCAATAGTGCCAGAAAAAGGTAATGAGGATCTGAGACAAGTGAGCAACCCTGGGAATGGAGAGAAGGGGGATAAAAGACATGTAGGCTGAAAGATAAAACTTGGAAACAGAGGGGAAATGGAGAAGAAGAGGGAAGAGTCCAGGATGACTGGATGATGAAAACCTGGAATACTAGAAAAATAATTATGTCATCAACAGGAAGAGGGATGTTTAGGAAGAGAAGTGGATTTAAGAGACAAGAGAATGAGTTCCATTCTCGTCATATCAAATCCAAATAATTAGTTAGAATAATAAAGAATAATGGTCCACAGATTAGATAAATAAAAGGCTATAAATAAACAATTTATTTACATCTTCTAAAGCCTTATATTAGAATATTTCTCCTTTCAACTCTAAATCCTTTTTTCTCCCTTTTTTTCCTCTCCATTTTTCTCTTTCTGTCTTCCTTTGTGTGACTCCTGTTTTCTTTGTGTCTAATTTTCCTTTTCTATAGCTATTTGTTTCTGGCTGTCTGTCTGTTGCTCACTTTCTCTTCCACTGACTTCTTCTGTGATAGAAAGAAGATCAGGACCCAAGGATATCTAGCCTCAATTTTTTATGTTAGTTTGGTCAAGTTACTTGAATTTTCTAAGTCTCAGACTAGGTGATCATTAATGTTCCTTGCAGCTCTGGATATTTTATGATTCTTTGTCTACTGATAGTGTCAAAAATGACATCTCTTTCTCCTTGGGTATATAACACAGAATTGAAAGCAGGAATATCTTGTTGATGAGTTTTAGTTGAACAGGACTTTAGTTTACAAAGTTATTCACCATAGAGAAAACATTTTGTAGTTTATAGTTAAAATTTTACAAACATTAAGTTATCTACTACAGAGCTAAACGTAGGAAATACAAACATTTTTAAAATGACAGTTCCTGTCCCCTAGAAACATATATTTATCTGAGGATATGACATGTTCACAGATAAGTATAATATATAATTGGGAGTGGAAGGGTTGAAGGAAAGATGTAGGCAAAATACTCTTGGAAGAGCTGAGATTTGAGAGAACACTGATTTCTAGATGTATTGTGTCATGGGAAGCTTTGAAGAAGATCCATCATTTACGTGAACATAAGGAAAGAGCTGCAAAGTAGAGATAAGGAGGAATGCATTCTGGGAGAGGGACATATTTCCAGTTACAAAACTTTTCACATATTCTCTTATAACAATCCTGAAAGGCAGGCTCTACATGGATGAAAACTTCCATTTTTAGAGTTGAGGAAACTAAAGCCCATGTGGTGCATTTAAGGGAGAAGCAAGACCAAAACCCATCATTGTCTCCAATTCCTTTCTACTATTATGCATCACAATCTTCACCTTTATTTCATGCCTTTACTGTGGTGAATGGTGGTGGTGAAGGTAAAGATAGATCAATCACTTCCCTAGATGCCTAGAAATGTAGCTAAAGTATGGCTCTCACTGAACAGCAGTTCAGTGATCCCAGTTTCAATACAGTCCAATTTGCCTTGTTGGAAGATACCCCAGGATTTGCACAAAAGCATAGAATCTCAGAAATGGAAGGGCGCTTGGAAGTCATCATCTTGTTCATCCAGGGCAAATAGAAATCTTTCCTATGTTTAAAAGCTAGACAACAACTTGTCAGGAATGCTTTAGAAGAAGTTCTTAACCAGGTATTGGTTGTATAAAATGACCTTTGATATACCTCTCAACTCTGATTATAATCACTCATATTCAGTTTGAATGCTTCCAGAAAGGGAATTTACTATTTCATTAAATCACTTGTTCTATCATTACATAGTTATTATTATTAGAAAGTTCCTCTTTATGCTGAGCCAAAGTTTGCCTCTTTGTGATTTCCCTTCATTGTACACTGGTCATAATTCTATTCTTTGGGATCAAGAACAACACATCTGTTCCTTTTCCTCCATGACAGCTTTTTAGATATTTAATGACTAAATGTGTCTTTACCAAGTCTTTTCTTCTCCAAGATAAATATTCCTAATTCCTTCAACTATTTTTATATCACATGTTTCCCTTCCTCTCAACTGTCATTGCTGCCCATTTCTAGCTTATTAAAGTTCTTAAAATATGGAACTCTAAATCAGAACAATGCATTTAAAATCCTAGTTCCTTATGTAAAAAATTTGGTATATAGTTGGTGAAAATTTCACACTAATATAAATTTAAGCTAGGGGAACATTTTTCTATGGAAAGCCATTAACTAGTTTCTTCATGTCTGTATTTCCCTCATCAATAGAAGGTCTCACTAAAATTTTTATTTTATTTTTTTTCTATGTCTCTATAAAGTTCATATTTCCCACATTTTAAACAGATATATAGGAACATAAAACATTTTCGGTTAGTAATTACAACAAATTTGAACAAATATATTTTCACTAAGTTTATGGTGAAGAGATGGATGGGAAAAATAGGGGAAAGGGGAGAAATAAGAGTGTAGAGAGAATAAAGAAGAACAAGGAGAAGGAAGGAATAGTGGGGGAAGCAGAGAAAGAGAGAAGGAAAGAGATAAAGGAAGGAGAGATATGGAGGCAAAGAGAGAGATGAGAGAGAGAGGGTGTGGGGCATAGGAATAGACAGTTTTTTATCCCAAAGGCATCACATTATTTGAATTGTGAATAATAGTAACAGTAGGTTATCACTGATCATCAATGACCCATTGAAACACAATATTACTAATTACCTATTTTTCCTAGCTCTTCAGCAGTTATAATCCTTAAAACTAGAGGTACCCTTCTGAGGGGAAAAACCACAGCAGCCTACTATAAATGGGGATTTTGCTCTAGGCTGAAGCTGTGAAGGTCTTGGCAGGAACACCCTTGAGGAACAAAGGAAGTCAATCAGAAAGCTGCATATGGGGATGGTTATGACAAACCTACTCCTGCTAAGGTCCTAGACTTTACCTGGAACACAGTGACAATGGCCCAGAGCAAGGAGTCAAAGTTCTTCCTGTCCGGGACGGTGTCTCCAGTGTCAGTTTTCAAGCTGAATTTACACCCAAAGAGGTGCATGCCCAGGATGCTGTGGGTGAATGGAGTTGAGAGAGTCAAAGAGCCATGAATCAGTGTGGGATGAAGGGAAAGAAAATCTTTGAATATCAGGGAGAAGGAGAACACCCCCAACTAGGGACACAGCCATAGTGGAGAAGAATGGACCTTCCCTACCAACCTTTAACTCTTTTTCTCTTTTAACATTTAGAACTGACACACAACAGAATTTCAACAGGAACTGCCTGGTTATCTCACTATTTGTATCTGAGATTTCTCCCAATTTCCCGGGAAGATTCTCTGCTGTGGACCTGCTCTTCTTTCTGCTTTCCCTAATCATATTTACTCAGCACCATGGAAAGCAAGAGGTGCTGTTTCCTTCCTCCTCCCCTCCCCCCCCCCCCATTGGCTTTTGCTGAGCTTTAGGAAGTTGTGTGCAGGGTTGGGGTCAAGGCTGTGGGGAGAGGTTACCTAAAGATAAAGATGAACAGCATCAGCAGCATACAAAAGGTGGCCACATTGTCCATGGTCTTCATCAGCACCACCAGCTGTCGTCGAAGGGCTGGCATGAACCGAACCAGCTTCAGCACCCGAAGAAGCCTAAAGGTGCGGAGTACTGATAGGCCTCCATCTGACTGCCCGATAATTTCCCAGACACTTTTGGTAAAAGGCACAGGTAAAAACATGTCAGTAAATTAAGTCCCCTTTCATCTGTCTATTTATCTATAAGGATTTATCTTCAAGTTACAGCTTGAGTATCTTGAGAGCAGGGAAAGGACTGCTTTCTAGTTTTGTATTCCCCAGAACCTAAGACAGACATTCACAACCTATATGGTACTTCACAAAGAAGGCATCTGATAAGTTGTTGAACTGTATTGGATTGTTCATCCCCTGATAGCCAACTAGGTAAAAGCCTACTTCTCTGGGGTGGACAGGTTTTGATTAACTAAGAATACTTTTGTTTAAGCAAAGAATGAATATCTTTCCTGCCCATGCAAAGATTATTTTGAGGCCCCTGGGAAATACTCAGGCTTAGTTAGCATATCACTTCCTTTAAAAAAAAATTCCAGTTTCACAGATCCACAGAATGTTGGGATTAAAAGGTTCACTTAGGGATCCTTTAATACAACTACATTATTTTTCAGTGAAGGATACTGAGTTATGGAAAAATTAAGTGATTTGCTCAATGCCACACAGCTGACAAGTGTGACAGCCAGCATTTGAACTCATATCTTGTGATTCCCAGTTCAAGACTATAACTATTTATTTTGTGTAAATTACTTTCCCCCCCCTATTTCCTTAATGGTAAAAATTGGGTTAGGACAAGGTCTCTTTCAGCTCTAAGTCTTGTGAGCCCATGGCCAAATTTTTTGGATCGCTACCCCAATTGAGTTTGGGAAATATTTAAAGTTTCTCACAGATTTCAGGAGCCCATGCTTTCTTATCTGGGTGAATTCTGGAAAGGAAACTATCTGATTTTTGTTGATTCTGCTTTCAGTAGAAGTCTTCTGAGTCAATGTTTCTTACCTGCCTACCTGTTTCAAAGGAAGAGGAAAGATCTGGTGACCAGAATAAAGTTTTATACTGAGGATTGGAGGATGTCACAGATTCAGGCATTGAAGCCACTCTAAGTACTTAGAGCTATACTTCTTGATGTCCAAAGAGGCACCATTGGATTCAGATACTCCTGGAATCTTCCTCAACTTCATGGCATTCTCATCTCTTGCCCCATTCCCCAATCATATGGATAATCACCTGATAACAACGATGATACCATCAAAGATATTGTAAGGATTCCTGATGTAGCCCAGAAGCCCAAAGGCCAACAGCTTCAGCAGCATCTCCAGGGCAAACATGCTGGTGAAGACGATGTTGCTGATCTCCAAGGCATTGGTCAGCTCTTCAGGCTAGGGAGTACAAAAGACAGTGGGTCCCGTTGTTGCCCTAAGAGCAACCAAGAGCCAAAAGGTCCAATGGGATAGGTGTCCATTATGAACCAAATGAGATAATATTTATAATGTACTTAGCACAATGCCTAGCACATAGTAGAAATTAAAATTTTCTTCCTTTCTTCCTTCTTTCCTTCCTCAAATGACTGAATGAAAAAGCATTTAAGCATACACTATATGAGAAAAAACTATGCTAAGCTCAGCTAAGCCTTTGATGGCCCTTCTCATCTGCACCACAATCTCTCCCTTATTCATCCAGTCTCTTGCTATCCTTTGATTGTTTCTCCGGTGAGCATGTCTCCTAAAATAGAGAAAAACTCCCTAAGAGCTGTATTGGCTCTTCTCTTCCTCTTCTCTATTCCATCCTGTAGTCAAGCTCATCTCTAGGAAGGAAGCTACTTCCCAAGAATAAAGGCACACAATGATCATGTAGAAGGTTACCTCATTGGTCAGTTTTTCTAAACAATTTCTCTTTCTCTTTTTACTTAACTTTGTCATACAAATTGACTCCCTGGGATGAGAGGGGACTCTTGGACCACAGGGAAAGGAATAAACATTTTTAAGGATCTTCTTTGTACCAGGCATTGTGCTAAATAAGTTTTGCTTTTTAAAAAAGAGAGTATTATCTCATTTGATTAGAGAATCTTTGATCTAGAGCTGGAAAAGATCTCAGAGGCCAGCCATCTAATCCAAGCCCCTCATCTTGCAGATGAGGAAACCAAATAGGGAGTGAAGACTTGCTCCAGGACCATATAGTAAGTATAAGAAGAAAGATTCAAATCCAGTTCTTGCTACTCCAGTTAGCACTACCCCCTACTGTCTCACACTACTTCTAGCAAGTACTTATATTTGTTGAATAAATGAATGAATGAATGGACCCCAACTTTATCCTGTTTGACCCAGACTATACCCCATCCAAAATTTTTAGTAGAAACTTTTTAGTTAATTAACTACCATACAAAAACAAGCAAGCTGATGCTAGATGACATGAGTTATTATTGGATTAATTGAAAGTGAGTGTAATTAATCATGTAATTAAATTCATGTGACCTTCCCACATGGATTTTTGACCATATGGCTCACTATTGAAAATCTTATGGGTTCAATTTCCTGATTTTCTATAGGGGAAAATTCAGACTCAGAGCAGGGGAGTGATTTGCTTGAAGTTAATGCCAGAGATACCACAAGCAGCCAGATATCTCAATGGTCCTCATTACTCACTTATATTCTTAGAGTATAGGCTTCAAAATACCAACCATAATGCTTCCAGGTACTTGTCAAACAGTCTCTGGGAAAAAGGTGTAGGTGAGTTGTGTTTTCTATGCTCTAAGAATCTATGTAAGTCCCTAACCATTGACTAGGTTGATCCACAGAAGGCCATCAATGGTTAGTACCACAGACTCAGAGGTTAGAATGGGTCTTGGAGGTCTACCTACTTCAACTCCATCAATTTTACAGATAAGTATTTTTATACCAAAGTGATACAGACATAAAGTAGCGGAGTTGAGATTCAAACCCAGTTTCTTTGATTGCATCCAAATTAAATTGAATTTAACCTTCTTCAGTTAGAGCTCCCCATAAGCTCTGATGGCTTGATATGCTCCAATATTGATCCTAAAAGAGTTCAATCCAAGGCTCTTCAAAGACAGAGGGCAATGATATTGAGCTCAATGTGAGCCCAATGGTGAGCAAAGCACTTTTGGTAAGTTTTCTCAGTCTCTTCTTTAGTTTCTTCCTTTGTAAAATCATGGGTTGGATTAAATGAACTAAAATATCTCCTTTAGCTGTGTATCCTCTGGTTCTATGATACAGTAAAGTTATTCATTTCATCTGGAAATCCCAGAGTATTCTTGTTCTGTGGATGAACACTGATGGTGTGCGCATTCGTTGGCACCAGAAGCTATTTTTAAAGTTCAATGGCACATGGACACTCTAGATCCTAAGGCAAATTCTCCATCCTTCAGGGCACACTATGTGAGTATACAAAGATGGCCATTAGTAGGGTGAACTAAGGATAGAGGTCAGGTTTCTGTCTTCTCCAGAAACTACTGTAATCCACTAGACTATAATGAGTAATTATGAGGATTTCATTATTTATGTCCTGTTCTTGAGCTGGGATCTTTTCCAAACCAGCTCTGTTTATCCAGAATTCTCAGGACTAGAAATCAAGCTAGAAAGCATGCAGAAATAGACTTCTCCAGAGAGATTTCATAAATCTGACCTCAAGTGTTCTCTAATCATGTAAAAGCTAGGCCTGGAGAGGATCCTATTCCAACCTGTATTTAAAAGAGTTTGGAAAGCTTTGGAATCTAGAGTGGCAAACAACAGGTGTAGATAAAGGGAAGTCCCTGAATGTTTTTGAGTAGGGGACTGCCATAGTTTAAGATCTATGCAATAGGAATACTAATCTGCCAGTGTGTTAAGGCTGGACTGGTCAGGGAAGGGGTCAGAAGCAGAGAAACCAGCTAAGAGCTTATAATAGGTATGAGAAGGTGAGGGTTGAATAAAGTGGGGCCCATCGTTGGGGAGAGGAGAGGATGGGTAACAGATGATTTGAAAAAAAAATGAGAGAATTTTGTGAATGTTCTAGCCTTGAAAATGAGGCATGAGGGAGGGGTCATAGACCACTGAGACTTTTATTCTAGCTGCCTGGGAGTATGGTGATGAACAATGCTTCTTTTTAATGACCTTTCCCAAAATTCTCAGTTCAGAAGTCTCACCTGCCCCTTAAAAAACTCACTTCCTGAGATCACAGACATGCATAATGGGTGATAGCTCAGATATTTTGTGCTTCCCTTGCTGGAGGCATCTGAGTTTCACACATACACTCACAGAGATTGGGACTGAGAGGAGGTGGAGCAGGTGGTGTTGTTAACACAGCTTGTCCCATTTAGTAGTTTGAATTGTTTCTCCTGGGTGTATAAAGACTGAGTCTTCTTGAGATAAAGAGGAAGGAAGCCCTGCCTCCAAGCAGGGACAGACCTGGAGTGCAGTTAACTTCAACTATAAGGATAAAACAAGAGTTAATTTTTTCCTCAATTGCTTTCCAAGTTGAAGAAATCTCCTAGAAGGCTTTGAAACACTTGTTAAGCCAAAGGCAAAGGAATCAATACTCCTGTTAAAAACAAATTTAGGATCCATAGTTCAGGAAATCCATTTCTGCTGAGGTAGTGAATGTGTATCCTCTCGATGATAGTTTTCTCCAGTCTCTACCAGCCAATGCAAGGCAATCATTACCTGGATCACCTAGACTATCACTTCCCTGTCCTATACAAGATCCAAATCCAGATTAACCTGGCTTGTAATATCTCTTGACAAGACCATCTCCCTCCTGATTCCTCATTTGGATTTCTCTTTATTTCTAAGGGTCTAGGAGTATCTCTATCAATGCTCCCCTTCCATCATTTCTCCCTCTTTTCAAATCCCAATTGCTGGAAAAAACAGGCTTTTTGATGTTATAAAAAGAACTTTGAACTAGGAGCTAGGATCCCTAAATTTGGAATTTAGTTCAAGCTCTGACACAAGTTTTTAGTATGATATGGGACAAATGATCTTCCTTCTCACACATATTCACATTTAGAGGTATAAGGAACCTGATCTTAAAGGCCATCTTTTGAACCTTCCCTTCCTCAAGTAACAGATAAGGAGGCTGTAGTCCAAAGATGGTCAGTGTCCAGAAAGGGCAATTCCAGGTTTTGGATCCATGTTCTTGACCCCAAATCCACACATTTCAGAGTCTTGATTTTCCTCTTTAGTAAAATGCAAAAATTGGATGAGCTGATGTCAAGGTCCCTCCTGGCTTTGATGTTCTCTGTTTCTATGTACATTATCAACACAGACAGACTCCAAGCTGATTTTAGCTTCAGAAACTGTGAGTTGTATGACTTACAAGATCCCTCCAGGCTCTCTGATATGGAACAGTATCTATTACCAGGATGGGGACATTCTTGAAAGCCTTTAAAAATGAAATCTTAATAGAACAGTGTTTTATAAGAGCACTTTTTACAGTCAAGGAAGAATTAGGATGGAGTTATATCTACTTCTGAGCTTTGATGATGTCTGGGAAAGGAATGGATGTCCTTATTATTAAGAGTTTGTTAGCCAAGATGATTCTCCCTCCCTACTAATGCAAAGTGGAATTTTTTTAAAGATAAGAGAATCATAGAATTTTAGAATGTCAGAACATAAAAAACTTTAGAAATTACCTAATTTTACAAAGGTGAAAAATGGGGCTCAGGGGTGATAATGACTTCCTTGAGGTTATGTGGAAAGTTAGTGATAATGCTAACCTCAGTGTATTTACTTTCACACTATGCCCTCAAGTTGAATTTATGACAAATACTAGGTGGCACAATGGACAGAGAGAGTGTTTGGCCTGTAGTAAGGAACACCTTCCTTCCTGAATTCAAATATAGCCTCAGACACTTCCTAGCAGTGTGATCCTGGGCAAGTCACTTAACGTTGGTTGCCTCAGTTTTCTCATCTGTAAAATGAGTTAAATAAGGAAATAGCAAACCACACCAGTATCTTTGCCAGGAAAACCCCAAATAGGATCACAAATGGTCAGAGGCAATTGGAAAATAAATGAACAACAAACAACAATAACACATACATGTTCTGATGTCAAGCCTGGATTCTTAAATCTAGGTTATGACCTGTGAGACTGGCACTGCCCCTGCTCTGTCTTGTGCCTTTTTGATTTTCTTCCCCCCCCCCCCCATTACCAACTTCTAACTATTTGGATTTCCTACCTCACTCCTCTCACAGGGCCCATGCAGCTGCTTAGTCACATAGACCTAGGCAAAACCAGAATGACTCTCTAGAGAGTGGGCCAGCAAAATAATTTGTTACTTGATCCACTCCAATAGTTTTCAGAATAGGACCCTCTAGACTGCATGTGAGTGTGAAAATCTATAAGTTTTATAGGTGGTCTGATGATTGATTTCCTATTACCAACATTTTCTACTTCCTTGTCAAGCATCTCATTTTTGAGATGCTTTCACCTCTTTGGCCTTCTCCTTTGATTGGTGAGTTCATTTCTGGGAACACTATTTCCTCAAGTGTCCAGGCTATCTATACTCACTTCTCCCTTGGTTCCATTCTTGAGTATTTGGAAATTTTTACCTACTTACTAGCACTCTTAGTTCCTTTTATTCCCCTACTCCCTTACCTTTTTATGTCTGTTCTTTTTGAGGGTAGAGACTATCTTTTTGTTTGCATTTATATTGCCATTACTTAAAACAGTGCCTGGTATTTGAAATGTGCTGAATAAATTTTTATTTATCTATCTATCCATCAATCAATCAACACCCTGGCCATCTGGAAATTACCTACTTAAATGTTCTTTTATGCAGAATCCAAAAAGAAGTCTCTTCTTTTCCTGCCTAAAAAACTACTTCTGATCATCAACATTAGGAACAGAAAGCCTGTGATAAACTGTGATTCTTAAGATCCTCCCTTTGTATTATTAACACTAATTTTAAATAAAATCCTAACCAGTTTGAAGATCTAATTTTCTAGTCTACTATAAATGAAAAAGCCAGCTACAGAGCTGCTAGAGGCAGATATAGTGAAAATGAGAGGTTACTTTTGAGAGCTTGGAAATAGAGAGAGAAAAAGATATTCAAAAGCAGATCCAAGAACTCAGAAAGCACAGCCATTATTGAAGGTTACAGATGGTCCTTCCCACTTTAGTAGCCAATATTGACAAGGCTTAGTATTCATTATGAGATACTAGGTATCTACAATATTTTATGACTTATAAAGCAATCTCTCTGTTCCTCAAGTAAGTAATTCCTAATTCTGGACATAGTCATTACCTGTTCCCCTTTCCTGTAATTCTCTCTCTTTGCTGTCCATTCCTGGCTTCCTTCAAGTCTCAGTTTTCTGCAGGAAGCTCTTTCTACTCCTCCTTGATCTTAGTATCTAGTATTTGAAATTAATCCCAACGTATCCCATCAATTTCTTGTTTGTAGATAGTTATTTACATGTTGCCTCACTTGTTACATTGTGAGCTTTTTGAGAGCAGGGGCTATATTTTACCTTTTTTGTTTTTGTTTCTTTTTGTATCCCTACCCCTTTTGTATCACCCTACCAAGGTGTCTCATAAGTAATAGATACTTAGTAAAATTCTTATTGACTTGCCTAGACTTTCCTTGCAACGATGTTGCTAGGTAGGTGAGAGCAAATGCTAGTTTCCCCATTTTGCAGATGAAGAAACTGTCTTAAAAAAGATGAACCGATTTGACCACAGTCACCCAGCAAATAGCTAATATTATATATCAGACATGTGCTAAACACTACATGATTATCTCATTTAATCCTTACAATTAACCTGAGAGATAAATGGTATTATTCTCTTCATTTTATAGATGAGAAAACTGAGTTAAACAGAGACTTGGCCAAAGTCACACAGCTAGTAAAATATCCTACCCTGGGATACTATGAGGCTCAAATAAGACACTGGATTTGGGGATGCACTTTGGAAAGCCTGATTATTTTAGAAAGCAACGGACTTAATAGAAATGACTAGAGTGAGCTGATGAGTTGAAACTTTTAACAGGACAGTCTTTAGATGCCGGCACAGATTAATGTTTTCATCTCCTCCTCTGTCCAGCATCCTCTTCCCGCCCCCCCCCCCCAAAAAAAAAAAGAGTGGCTTGCTGCCTGATTTTGTATTGAATCCAGGCATGAGGGATACAGCTTATTATCCTGGTTGCTTAAGTTCATACCCCTGTTCTTTCTCTTATTTTTCTTCTCCGGGCTTCCTGGAGAACAAGGTCTGGGAATAGGCCGTGCCCTCTGTCCTACAGACCCGCTGTGACTCAGTTGCTCTGGAAACAATCACTGTACGGGGCCTGTTGGCTACACAAAAGAACTATTCACAGGCCTCCCGCCTGGGGCCGGACACACAGAACAGTTGTCAGCTGTGAAAAATGTCCAGCCGAGAGCCTCCAATTTAGGGCTGTTTGCTGGGAATAATACATTTCAGGATCACCATTGCCTATGTTTCTTTTGCCTTCCCCGATCAGATTGGAGTCAAGCAGAGAACAGAAATCAGAGTCTGCTCGGATGCAGACAATTTACCTTTGAAACGAATGCCCTGGCTCCTTGAATGAACAATGCCCCACAACCTTCTAATTAGCATTTTTTTTTCTAATACAGTGGGACGACAGAACTGGGTCACTCAAGCCCATACATCTGCCCTGAGAGGACATTTGACTCAGAAGATGGCCTTAGATTCCACAGAAACTCCATTCCCTTTATTAGCAAGTGAAGGCCTCTTCTCTAGTCTAGGCTCTGATTCAGATCTGGTTCCATCCCAAAGGGTTTAGGGCCAGTGTTGCTCACTATGTGGCTAACAACTGTGACCTGAAACCTCACAGAGCGCAGACCCTGGCTTGCTGGGCCATCCTGAGGAAGCAGGGATATCCTTACAGGAATACTGACCTCTCAGACCCAATGTCAGATTACCTGATGGTCACAGTAAGCATATGCCTGGGAGCTCCCAAGAGTTTCAACCATATTGGCTTCCATTCTCTGAAACCTACATCACAGATTACATGTCAAACCATAGTGGAATAATTTTGGCCTTTCTACACATCACTTTTGTCGCAGCTTTTCGGCATGGGCCGCATGTTCTGACCTAGTGTTGAATGTAATAATGAGTAGTAATGTAATAATGGGTAGGGTAGTAAGTTTTTTGGTAGTTATGATCTCTAAGGTCTTCTGGATCTTATCAAACTGAAATTTAACACCACTTCTGTGAGTCTTAGGGCAACCCAGATTGTCTGTCCCAACCTCCCTCTCCCTTATCTTCTTCCCTTCTCCCTCTCTTCCTCCCTTCCTTCTTTTCCTTCCCTCCCTCCCTCCTTCCCTTCTTTCTTTCCTTCTTTTGTTCCTTCCTTCCCTCCTTCCCTTCTTCCCTTCCTTCCTTCCTTTTCTTTTTTCTCCCTCCCTTCTTTCCTCTCTCCTTCATCTTTCTTTCTTTCTTTCTTTCTTTCTTTCTTTCTTTCTTTCTTTCTTTCTTTCTTTCTTTCTTTCTTTCTTTCTTTCTTTCTTTCTTTCTTTCTTTCTTTCTTTCTTTCTTTCTTTCTTTCTTTCTTTCTTTCTTTCTTTCTTTCTTTCTTTCTTTCTTTCTTTCTTTCTTTCTTTCTTTCTTTCTTTCTTTCTTTCTTTCTTTCTTTCTTTCTTTCTTTCTTTCTTTTTTCCCCTACCTTCTTTCTTTCCTCCCTTCCTCTCTTCCTTTTCCCCTTCCTTTCCTTCTTCCTTTTTTCCTTCCCTCCCCTTTTCCTTCCTTTTCTCCCTTCCTCTTTCCCAGTATTATACATGGGTGGGTTGGGGTCAAAGAAGAAAGTACTACTCTTAATCATAAGCAAGGGAAAGATTAGCATCACCATGTAAGTAAACAGAAAATGAACAACTCAGAAATTAAAGCCAAGGCAGCATAATTAACCATCAAGTAGTCATTCTGAATTCATGCAATGAATTTCAAAAAAGAAGGGATCAGGAAGAGAAACTTGTGAGTGGAAAGGTGATACAGTGCAGCCCTTGGGGTCAGGATGATTTGAGTGCAAGCCCTCCCTTAGACACTTATTGGATGCATAATCAAGCTTCCTGGGACTCAATTTCCTCCTTTATAAAAAGAGTGAGTTGGACTGAATGACCTCTAATGGAAAGCTTCATGGGAATGTAATTCACAGGCAAGCCTCATGGGTGCACTGTAAGAGACATGGTGGTGTAATAAATAAAAGACTTACTTTGAAAGCAGGAAGAGGTGAAGGTGAGTCTTGTTTATAATAATTAGTAGCTGTGTGACCTCTGACACTAAATCACTTGATTTAACAGTCATTTAAACTCTTGGTGACACCAAGCATCTCACTAAGCATCTAATTAAAGATTAAGCTGTCCAGTGTATTGTTGAAGGGAGTTTCCACACCAAGAGTCCCTCCCCATTACTCATTGAAATAACAGGTGAGCAGCAAAATGAAGGGGTTGTAGAGTGAGGGCAAGGGAAAAGTATATGGGAAAGCTTAAAGTGGAGTGATGAAACGGAACAGTTATAGAGATGGCTGTTATCTGAGACTAATATCAAATTATCATATGAGGACCTAGATGTTAATATAATGGGTTGGTTTAAAGCTAAGTGGCAGTGGGCAGTAGAAACACTTGAGTTCAAATCTGGCCTCAAAGACCTACCTACTAGTTGTGTGACTGAGCAAGTCACTTAATCTCTATTTGCTTCATCTATAAAATGGAGATAATAAGAAAACCTGCCTTTGTGTTGTGAGGTTATTGCATTGAGTTGTTATAAAGACTAAGTGAAATGATACTTGTAAATTACTTAGTACAATGCCTGATATAGGGTAAGCACTATATAAATGTAAGCTATTAATTATCATTAAAGTGAAGTTCACCTGTATATAAGAGCTACACAACCTAGGGTTTATAGCATCATAGATTTAGAGCTGGACAGAATCTTAGAGGGCATCTTTCTGATCACTGTACAAATAAGGAAACTGAGGCGCCCAACTGGCTATATAACTGACTCAAGGTCACAAACATTTTTTAAGTCTTAAGATAATAAATTTAGTGGTGGAGGAACCTCTGTCATACACAGGTTGCAAGTTACAAGCTGGATTTGAATACAGATCAGCTATTTCCCTGCTAAGGTGTCACATTAATTCTACACTGTAATAAGCTCATGGGTTAGGGAAAGGTTGGGAGTGGATATGTGGGCATGTACGATAACTCAGCTTCTGCCCAAGTCTCAAGTATCACCCACTGAGAGGCAGAGTAAGGTGGTATAGAGTAGTAAGACCTCTGTTCTAGTTCTGGCTCTAATAGTAACTTGATTTCTACGTTTGAGTAAGTCACTATATCTCTGTTGGCCTCAGTTTGCTCCTCTCTGAAATGGGGATGATGGTCTCTGCCAAATTTCCTTTACCAGGCGCTAATGAATGAATGTTGTTGTCTGGAGGCTGCAATAACTCCATTTGACCACAAGGGGGAACATTGGTACAGCGAAATTAGTTAATTGCTTGCGCTATCAGAACAAGACTTTGAGATTGGGCTGCATTGGTAAAACTGAGGATTGTTAGCCTGGAGTGCTGATAGAAAGGAGGACTGAGTTCCTTCCTTCCTATACAAAACACCACAAGATGGGCTTAGACATCTCCATTGTTTCCCATTCTAAGTCTCTTTTATCTGGCATGGCTGAGATTTGGACCTGCTCAAAGTTAGGGGATGATCTAGCTGATCTTCCCTTCTTGCTCCAGGACTGTGCTTGGTTTATAGACATACCGTGTCATGAGCTTGTTTTGAGTCAGCCTTAGTGTGAGGATGAAATAGAAGAGGGCTCAGAATAAGCCAAGGATCTAGAAATGGCCTTGCCCTAAACCCTTAGGTAAATTATGCCCATCTCTGCACCTCATTTTCTCATCTCTAAAACAGGGGATGGATTAAATTAATTCAACTTTACAAGTCTGTTTCAACCCTATTGCGAGTCTATAATTTTATGATAATTTTCTTTCAAAATATTTGCCCAGGACTTATTTATAGGGCAAGGTGGATCCTTGCCATGTAGGTCCATGAATCTTTGCACAGTGGATGGGTGAGGGTGCAGAACTAGCCAATCAAGCCAAACTCCTGCCAGTTCTAAAGTGTCATTGTCTTCTTCTTCTTCTTCTTCTTCTTCTTCTTCTTCTTCTTCTTCTTCTTCTTCTTCTTCTTCTTCTTCTTCTTCTTCTTCTTCTTCTTCTTCTTCTTCTTCTTCTTCTTCTTCTTCTTCTTCTTCTTCTTTTCTTCTTCTCCTTCTCCTCCTCCTCCTCCTCCTCCTCCTCCTCCTCCTCCTCCTCCTCCTCCTCCTTCTCTTTTTCCTTCTTTCAGAGCATTTTCCCCTGTTATGCTCCATCATCTCACTCCTTTCCTATTTCATTATTTACTTTCAACACCAGAAATCACTGACTAGACTCAATGTATTCAAATCGTGAGCTTCTCAAAGTCAGGATTCATTTCTCCTCATTTTTTATCTCTTTATAGGCCATAGTCTATAGACTCAAACTTATTGCTTGGGTGCCCCTTCTCTTATCTGCTTTCCACAGTATTGTATAGGACTGGGGACCTTGTACACAAGTTAGGGCATGGTGGCGAGGGATAATCTACATGAAGACTTATTGACTGACTTTCATCATTTTGAAAACTAAATGAATACTAATAAATTCTATTAAAAATCCTAGTTAAAAATAAATAAATCCTATTTATTCACCTAAATAATCTATGAGAGAACTGTTCATTCCATTTTGCAGAAGGGGAAAACTGAGATGAAGAAGAAATGAAGTGATTATTCAAGATAACATATCAAGTTAGTGACAGGGCTAGAACCTAGGTGTCCTGACTCCTGGACCTGGATCTTTTCTCTAGAACATCATACCTTCTTTCTGGATCATGTTGCTCACAACTGAGCTGTTTGGGGTGAAACATTCTCTCCTTTGGCTCAGTCTTTAGTTGTGTCTTTCTCCTCCACCTCAACATACAGAGATTTTCAGTTTATCTGGGGAAACAGCTTCCTTGGAAGGGAGGACATAATTTGTAGCTGAAGGAAGTTCAGGATTTTGTGGGGGAAATGAATGAGTCAATATTCTTTTTCCCTTCATCTCCCTAGAAATTTTTTTGAGTAAGGAACTCCTAGTACAATGGCTGTCTAAGTGACTCATCACTCCCATTGTCTCTACTCAACCCACCATTAGCTGAGAGCCAATTGACCAGTTCAGAGAACATTCTGTCCTGGGCTTGTGGACTATTGTTTCATTGTTTCCCAAGACTGATCTAAATAGTAGGCCTTGCTCTCCAGTCTCCCTCTCTTGAACAGTCCCCCTTCCTTCTGTGTACTACTGAAGGACTCCACTTAGACCTTCAGCATCTGAGATGGTGGTAGATCTGAAGGGGGAGGAACTCCAACATTGTTAAGCACACAGAAGAAGAATCAATTCTGTAGAATTTTTGTATTGGAAGGAACTTTAATGACCATGAAGTTCAACCCAAACCCCAAGGAAGACCCATTACAACCAACCCAATAAGTAGCTATCTAGCTTCTGACTGAAGGACTTTAGTGGAAGGAAATTTGCTACCTCACCAGGCAATCCACTCAACTTCTAGTCGACTCTAATCCATGGTAATGGGTAATTATTTTGATTATTACCAAGGTAATCCTTAGGACAGCTGGCTGTTGCAGTGGATAATACATTTTCTGATCACATATCCTTCTCATCCCCCAATCTTATACTTGTAAAACAGATTCCCTCAAAGAATCATAGATTTAGAACTCGGATTTAAAAAAAAATTATTCAGCCCAACTTGTCATTGTACAGGGGAGGAAATGGAAGCCTGGAACAAGCAAGGGCCTCAAGTCAAGAAAACTCATCTTCCTGAGTTAAAATCTGGCCTCAGACATTTAATAGCTGTGTGACTCTGAGGAAGTGACTTAACTCTCTTTGCCTCAGTTTCCTCATCTATAAAATGAGTTGGAGAAGGAAATGGTAAAACCACTCTAGCATCTCTGCCAAGAAAACCCCAAATGGAATCATGATGAGTCAGAAAGGACTGAAAAAATCCATGGTAAATTTTTTCCTGACTTTAAACCTAAATTTGCATCTTTGAGATTTCAACCCATTGCTCCTAGTTATGCCTTCCAGGGGGAACAAGCCCAATGAGTTTATTTCCTGATTCACATGATAGCCTTTCAAAAGTTTTAGTTATCAGGTTCCTCAAGCCTTCTTTTTCCAGTCTAAAAGCATCTCCCTTTTCTTCAACCCATTCTTGGCTGACATAGATTCAAGACTATTCACATTCCTAAAGGCCCTCCTGGACTTTCTCTACATTATCAATGTGACATCCAGAACTGAAAGGAATTTAGGGTTTTCTGACCCACACAGAGTACAGAGGAGTCAGTGTCTCCTGATTCCTATAAGCAATGTTGAAGATCTCAATGACTTTTTGGATTGCTGCATCACATTGAAGAAAGAGGAAGAGACTAAGCATTTATATAGCACCTACTATGTTTCAGGCATTGTGCTAAGTGCTTTACAAATATTATCTCATTTGATCCTTATAACAACTCCGGGAGGTAGAAGCTGTTAGTATTTTCATTATGCAAATAAGTCAACTGAGGCAGGCAGAGATGAATTGCCTTGTATAAGGTCACAAGTGTCTAATACAAAATGTGAACTTTGGTTTTCCTAACTCCAGGCCCTATGAAATTTGGTTTTCCTAACTCCAGACTCAGTGCTCTAACCACTGTATCACCTAGTTGCCTCATATTGAGCTGCTGATTCATATGGAACTTGCAATTCACTAAAACTATGAGATCTTTTTCTGATTGTGTTTCCTTCTCATCCCTCATCTTATACTTGTAGAGCAGATATAATATTCCCTCAAAGAATCATAGATTTAGAACTTGGATTTAAAAAATTATTCCCGACTTGTCATTGTACAGGGGAGGAAATGGAAGCCTGGAACAAGCAAGGGAAATACCAAGGTCACACTCAGTGAAAGATGGGAAGATCAGGGCTAGACCTCTAAAATCTTGACTCAGGCCCAGAGCTTTATTCTCATAATAGGCAAGTTCTTGGGATTTGAGGCTATTTTTCTTAGCTACAGTCAAGCCCTAAGACTGGAATTCTAGGCTAAGAATACTTTCTTAGGAAATAAAAAATGGACTAGGCAGGTAATTCAGGAGAAAACTCAAGAATCACAGACTCTCAGAGCTGGAAAGAGCCTTAGCAGTAAAGGGCGCATTTGGGTATTTCCTTTACACAATTCATGACAAATGGTCCTCTGACCTTCACTCAAGCAGGGTGAACCTATTCCTTTGTTGAATTGCTCTGACTGTTAATAAGTTGTGACTTTTGTTGAACTGAAATTCTTCCTCTTAACGTCTTTTCTTTGATCCCAATTTTGTCCTCAGGGTCCACACAAAAGAAAGCAGACCCTTTTCCATGTGACAACCTTTTAGACACCTGAAAACAGGGAGCCTCTTGTTTTTTCCAAGTTCCAAGTTACTAATTCCCTTAACCAGTGTTGGTATGGAAGCCTGAATCCCTCTTGGATACATCTATTTTCTGATGTCTCCAAGACCTCACTTTTTATCTCAATCTAGGTTCTCAGGGAACAAATGACTGTCTCTAGTGACAAGAGCGGTTGTGTTTTATCTATAGAAATAAACAAGGTGAAGGCAGTGGATAATGGGAGTCCCAAGAGCAATCCCAATGCAATTAAGGAATGTGAGATTCCTCCCTGTCTTGTCCCATGTCTCTAAGATCAACTTCCTGAAACAGAAAGCCCAAGGGACACTCCAGCCAATTTTTCCTGAGCACAGTGTTTGCCGTGAATCCCTATATTTTTCCTGGAAGGAAAAGGGGGATAAGATAGTTGAAGAAGAAAACAAAGTCCACATGCAGGTTTGGATCCCAACTCTTTGCTTCCTTTGATGCCCTCAGAGCCAAAGATGCTTCTGGTCCAAAGTCTTCATCCTTATCCAATCCCCAACTTCTAGGCTTAAATAGCCCAGGGAGTCCAAAGATATTTGAGGGTCAGAGAGACCAGTTGAAATAGCTATATGATTATGGACAAGTTCCTTTCCTACAATTTCCTCATCTGTAAACTGGGATTACTAATATTTATTATGCTTATCTCACAGGAGTATTATGGAAAAATGCTTTGTAAACATAAAATACCACCAATTGAAGACTCACTATTGTTCAAACATATTTCTTTTGTAAGATGGTTTTCTATGTGGCCCAGGGGATGGAGTAGGAAAAAGACCTCGGATCTCAGAGGAGCTGCTGTACTGATGCTCTGTTTCCAGCCTGGGATCCCTAGGCAGTGGACCCCCTCCAGCCTTTGCTCACAATGCCTGAAACAGATGATGCCAGCCTTACCTGCTCATGGTGTTCTATGCCCATGCTGAGGGTGTTGATCAGGATGGCGATCATGATACCTCGGTTGAAGTACTTGCTTTCCACAATCCGCTTGAGTTTGTTCCCAAAGGCTGCCCAGAGACAGGCCACCCCACTGCGGTCCCCTGCCTTCTTCCTGGGGACCCCTCCCCGCCGTCTGGACCCACTCTGTGGTGGGGCCTGCTGGGGCTGTTGGATGGGGTCTCGGTGGTCTCCATGCCGCAGGTCTTGTGTGAACTCATAAACACCATTGGTGTCGGAGTCATAGCTCTCCAGCTCACTCAGCTCAAACTCAGGATCCTCCAAGATGTTGGCACAGTAGGGACAATTCTGCAGTTCACATGTCAGCATGGCTGCTTGGGGACTGGGCAGGGAGCAGGGCACGTTCAGGCCTGACAGCCTACTGGGAGCCCTGCAGAGACCTATGGAGAGAAAAGCAGGGCTGGGGTCAGGGCTTTGCAATAACCCACATACAGCCATGTCCAGGCATTCATACCCCTCGAAGTGGGTTTGGTAACCATGGTGGTTCTGTTTATGGCCTGGCCCATCCCACAGCTCACAGAGAGGTAGAAGTTCCATTCTGCAGTGGATATTCGTGGTCTAGAATCATGGGGTTTAGAGCTGGAAGAACCCTTGGAAACCATCTAATTCAGTGGTGATAAACTCAAATAGAAACTGCCTCACATTGATTTAGAAAACCACAGATTCATATTATCCATGTTTTATATTTTAATTTATTTTTGTTAAACATTTCCCAAAGAATTTTAATCTAGTTTGGGCAGTACTTGGGAATTTTGCATCAGAGTTTGATGCATTTGAGGCAGTTTAATATCTTCATCTTAAAGATGAGGAAACGGAAGCTTGGAAGGCGTGATTTTTTCATTTTTCATTTATTATTATTTTTGCTGAGGCAATTGGGGTTAAGTGACTTGCCCAGGGTCCTCAGCTAGAAAGTGTTAAGTGTCTGAGACCAAAATTGAACTCATGTCCTCCTAACTTCAGGGCTGGTGCTCTATCCACTGCACCAACTAGCTGCCCCTAGGAGTAAGTGATTTATTTAAGGACAAAGGCAGATTTAATTGACTCCACAAATTGTGATGTTTCCCTGGGCCATACTATTGAGGGTAGAACTGAGTTGTCCTCAAGCCCCAGCAATGAGCAGAGAGGACAATTCCTGTGCATATAAAGGGCCATGTCAATCATGTCCAATGGAGAAGAGGAACAATTCTATGAGACAGATAGGGCAGGAGTAATTAACCCCTTGTTCAAAGGTAGAATCTGTGTTCTAGGGACATGACCTCAAGTGGTTCATTTATAAAATGAGGTAGATACTAATTTCTGAAAAGGATTTTGTATGACTGAGAGTCTGGATAATGGTTTGCCCAGTTGGTTGAAGAGGTGACTGTATTTCAAGAAGAAACAAGAAGGTGGATGTTTTAATGCTGCCCTGGCCACTGACTTTCTGTGAGACCTTGAACAATTCAATTCTCTATGAGTCTTGTGAAATGGAGGGGGGTGGCTGGGACATATGGTCTTAAAGGTTCATTTTTCACTCTAGGATTTTTTGATTAAGAGATTCTAATCCAATTCAATTCAGCCAAAGTCTCTGGAGGCTTCTCTACATGCTGGGCACCATTCTTCAGCACTCTCCACTCTGACCTTGCTTCCTTTCCCTCCATCTGCTACCAACTCAACCGAAAATAAACACCTGGGTCGGCTGTCCCTGAGTCCAGCCCTCTAGCCTTGGGAACATTGTGTTCTTGTTTATTTCTGTTCTGTTTCCTGGCTGGACAATGCCTCCTCCTCCTCCCCTGGGTCTCTCTCATTTTTGGTGGTTTTTCATCTTTTCCTCTCAGTTCTAGGACTAGGGAGTCCTAAAGCCTTGTTATCTCCCAGGGTTTTCATGTTCCAGAGGGGGAACTGAGGATGACCAAATGGATGCCCAACACTCTTTGGTATTCTCCCTGATCCCAAAGCCTCTTGATCCTCAACTTCCTCTATCACTTCTTATACCCTACTGTGAATATAGGTCACACACTCATTTAGTGGTAGTTAGGGTATAGTGGAAAGAACACTGAATTAGAAGCCTGAGAACTTGTATTTAAAGCCCAGTCCTATTACTTTTTTAGCCATAGGAATTTGAGCTGACTTGATCCATCAGGTCTTTAAATTTTCTTATCTCTGAAATAACTCAGTTGAATTCATTGATCTTCAAAATCCTTCTAAGACAAATGATCTCCATGATCATGGGAAGAGGTTGACCTATACATTGCAAGCCTGAAAAAAATGTTTGGCACACTTCCTAGTTATAAAAATTATAGTCATCTACCTAACTCTTAGGCAAATCATGCATTCTTAGAATCATACAATTCTTAAAGATGGATGGGTCCTTGGACACCATTTGTTCTTAGTAGATGAGAATTCAGAAAGGATCTCATTGCCCAATGTCTCATAGCAAATAAATATCGGAGCTTGATTCTCAGGAGTAGAATAGTATTAAAATTACATCATCTTCCCATAGGAAATGATCTTGCAAGGTCATCAAACCTAATCCCCTACCTCTGAGCAGAATGGGATCAAAATGACCCCAGATTTACTTAAGGATGTTAGAGAAACCCTTAGAGTCTATCAAATCTAATCACATCATTTTATGACTAAGGAAACTGAAGCACAGAACAGTTACTTGTCCAAGGTTATTCGGAAAATCATTGGCAAAGTTGGGGCTGTATTCAGATTTCCTGCCTCCCTACCCAGTATTTTATTCAATAATTCAGTTGTATAAACATTATTAAGTATCTATTCTATAGAAACCATTGGGTCAGGTATAGAGGAAATTGAATGCACTTTTTCCTTATACTGAACTGTTCTCCTCCCTCAGAGGAATTTGTCCCAAATATGGCATCATCATTCCAGGAAGGCCATTTCTCCTTAGTCCTAATAAAGGACTCTTTCTCCAGGGAGAATACAGATTGTAGGATCAGAGATTCATGAACTTTACAAGCTTAGAAGGGACCTTAGAGAGTCTCTCTGAAATGCAGTAAAGGAAGCATTTAATAAAGCTTTTTGACTTCTTGATATTTAGACACATCTCTTAATTATAAGATGAAACCTGTAAGATTTCTTATCATTGAGAGGTTGAGATCAGGCACAGATCAAAGAGACACTAGAATGTAACACTACAAAGCTTCTCTCAGGAATAGGGAAGAAAAAAGTTTTTGTGAAGATGGGGCAGCTAGGTGGTGCCATAGTGCATAGAGTGCCTGGCTTGGAATCAGAACAACTCATCTTCCGGAGTTCAAATCTCATCTCAGACATTAGCTGTGTAATCCTGGGCAAGTCACTTAACGCTGTTTGCCTCAGTTTCCTCATCTGTAAAATGAGCTGGAGAAGGAAATGGCAAACCATTTCAGTATCTTGCCAAAAAAACTCCAAGTAGGCTCATAAAGAGTCAGACATGACTGAAATAATTCAACAACAACAACAAAGATAGGGGCTTGGTGACCTAAAGTTGGAAGGGTGATGGTGTAAATTGCTTCTATCCTTGTTCTACCTCATCCATCACTGATAACTCATTGAGATAGGGCAGGAATTGTTATCCTCTATCCTTCCCATCTCTTTACCCCTTAGTCCCCATTCTCATCTATTTATTAGTTCTCACTCCTTCAGTTTTTCATGTCTCCTTCCTAGATTTGGAGCTAGAAAGGGACTTTTGGTTCAAACTTTCTTTTCCAGATGAGAAAAAACAAATCCCAGAAGATCAAAGTGGTTTGGACCAAGGTCTGGCAGTAACAAAGGGCAGAGCCAGAATTCAAACACTCTTAGTTGGATATATGTTGCACTGAGTCTCCCTCCTACCCCAGCCCCTTTTTAGAATGACAACTCCTTGAGAGCTGGAAGCACTATATTTTTCCTTTGTACCTCTAGTGACTGGTATGACTCCTGGCACTTAATAAATGTTTATCGACTCACTGAATGATCCCTATTTGACAGATGAGAAAACTAAGGCCCACAGAGGGGAAAATAGTGAGTGAGAAGCAGAAATGACTATGACCCAGTTCCCCCAACTCATTATTGGAAAGACATTACAGGGATATTGTGAAACAATAAAAAGAATGTTAAAATGTTAGGAGATTTATATTTGAACCAGATCTCTGCCACCTACTACCTGTGTCACTTTGGATCAGAAATAATAAAGACTCAGTTTCCTCATCTGTAAAATGAGAGGGCTGGATTTGATGACCACCAAGGTGCCTTCCAGCTCTAAATGGATGAACCTATGATCCTATAATCTCCCAGCTCTGGGCTCTCCTCCATATGCCCTGAATTCCCAGAGCTGAAGGCATCCCCCCTTTCCTTACCATGTTCCCCAACCAAGTGTTGCAGCTTCCCATAGGCGTCAGCACTCAAACTCACAGAGCTGTTGTTCACTACCGGGACAGGCGGCCCACTGCCCTTCTTCCCCACAGGACCCAGAGCCAAACTACCCTTGCCCCCTGAAGCTGAAGGCAGGATGGTGGGGTAGTTCATGCTACCAAGTCCAGTGGCCAGTTTGAGCCCTGCAGCAGCCCGGGACACTCGGCCACCCTGATCTTGTGGGGCTTCCACGTGGCAATCGGCATGGTAGATGCTGTGAACTGACTCAGCATCATGAGGTGGGGATGGGAGTCCCTGTGGGCCTGGGGACGGGGGAGGCGGCAGCATGAGCCGGGTGCCAGGCTTCCCCCCTCTGGGCTCCACATCCCCGCGGACCTCGGGGCTACCGCAGGGGCCCCTAGGGCTCCCGTTGCTGATGTGGTAGTGATGATGGTGGTGGTGGTGATGGTGGTGAATCAGGTGGTGGATGGAAGGGACCCGTTTGCGGCCACGGCGCCCGACCCCCTGTCCGTGGAGGGCACCGTTGGGGTTGACCTTCTCCCGACGTTTCTTCTGCCAAGTGGCATACAGCCTCAGGGTCCGACGCTTCACTTTTCGGAAGATGTGGCCAATGTATTTGAGGAGCTCCTCATAGCAGCTGCCTGGTTCGGAGAAGCTGGCAATGGTGCTGTCATTGGAGAGGTAGCGAGCCCGTTGCTCCTGCATCAACTGGTTCTCCCGCTGCTTTGTTTCTGAGAATTGTGTGGCAATCACCACCAGGCACAGGTTTATCATGAAGAAAGAGCCCACCTGCCCACAAAAGGAGAGAAAGAAGGAGTCAGTCCAATGCACATTAGTGCTGACTACCTCTGTGGCAGCCCAACTGCCTCATTGTATAAAAAAGAAAATGAACCCGTAGAGGGAAAGGGAGGCTTAAAATGAAAACTCAGATCCTCTGGTTCTACAGTGCTCTTTCTATTTATTACACTACACTAAAATTGGATACCTCAGTTTCCTCACTTGTAAAATGAAAGTATAGACTTAGATGACCTCTGATGTACCTTCTAGCACTAAACTTACAGTCTCAAGAACGTGGGCTTCAAAGTTCATCTTAAATGTCATCTCTTCCAGGAAGCCGAACCAATTCATCCCATGAAGGAATAACCTATCTCTCCCTTTCTGGGATCTCCCATAACATTGGTTGTACCTCTTTTGTATTATAGAGATTTGTATATGTGTGTATAGTGATTTTTTTTATCCCATTGCCCTCAATCCTATTCCCCATTGGACTGTAGATTCATTAAGGGGAAGGATCATAGTTTATTTTTCCTGTTTCTCTGGACTGAGTACAGGCCTAGATACAATGGGAATAGCTATCTATCTATCTATCTATCTATCTATCTATCTATCTATCTATCTATCTATCTATCTATTTTTCTGAGGCAATTGGGGCTAAGTGACTTGCACAGCTAAGGAGGTCACACAGCTAGGGAGGTGTTAAGTGTCGGTGTTAAGTGTCTCAGGTCCTTCTGACTTCAGGGCTAATGCTCTATCTACTGGGCCACCTAGCTACCCCACAATGGAAATATTTGGTAAAATATTTGTGCACTGAAATCTCCCCATGTGGAAAGCCCTCTCTTTTTGATTACATTATTAGGGAGACAACGACAAAAAGAGACTTCATTCTCAAAAATCCAGTATGGGGTAGGTGCTATTACTATAATCATTTACAGACAAAAACAAAAACAAAAACAAAAAAACACAATGATGAGAGAATTTGAATGAATTGTCCCCCGTCACAAAATTAGGTGAGTATATGAGGCTGGCTATGAAGTCAATTGTGTCTGACTCCAAATTTAGCACTTTTCCACAAAGCGTTTGTAGAAGAAAGGAAAGAGAAAGTGATGTCCCCTGATCAAGTGCCCTCAGAGGATGGTTTGGGTGATCCAGTTTTATTTTCTGATATCCCTACTGAAGATAACATTGGTGAAGTCTAGCATGATAGAGTTGTTTAAAATAGCTGTTGTTACCTTAAAAAACAAGTACTGTAGAAAAGAATAATGAAGACATGAAGAACAATGGAAACATGGCTTTATGATAAGAGCACTGAATTTGGAATCAGAATCCCAATTCAACTATTTATTACCTATGTAATCTTGAACAAGTAACTTCCCCTTTCTTTGCCTCAGTTTCCCCATCTATAAAGGGAGAGGTTGGACCAGGTGATCTATAGAGTCCCTTCCAGCTCAAACATTCTTTGTTCTAAGATATCTTCAAGCTCTACATCCAATCAACGTGATTTATTGCTATTACAATACCTTAAGTTCCAAGTAAATGGCCCAGACCAGTGGTGAAAGATTCAAATAGAAACACATCTTTGCAACAGCATATTGACTTAGAAAGCCACATATTAACATTATTGCTGTTGTGTTGCATTTTTATTCATTTATTAAAACATTTCTCAATTAATTTGATCCAGACTACAAGTTTGATAACTTTGGTTTAGACCCTAAGTATTATGGGAATATAGAAAAGAAGAAGATAAATAATGGGCAAGAAAAGTTGGGGAAGACTTCCTGAAAGAGGGGTTCCTAAGGCATAACAATGACATGAGGCATTCTCCTCTCTAGGACCAAGGGCTCTCTCCATCCAGGTACTAGTGATTTATTACATTGTCCAGCCCATGTATCATTTTAGGTAGACATTTCTATTCTCTCTTGGACTTTTTACCTCTGGATTTTTCACTGGTTTTCTCCAGGCTGTCTTCCAAATCCTTAATATGATTTAAAACTTAACTCCTACAGGAGGCATCCGTGACTACTCAATGCCTCACATTCTCTTCCTCCTCTAGGCTTCTTTAGCCTTGGAAGCTGAATTACACCATTCAGCACTTGATTATTGACTGTTGGCTCACCATCTTATATGTGAGTGCTGGCTCCCCTCCAGGTATGAGCTCCTAGAGGGCAAGGCCCAGATTTGTTCCTTTTCTGTCTGCCCACCTCAAGTATTTAACTTCCCTAAGGTCAGGGTCTTGATCTGCATCTTCAGGTTAGGGACTGGATGGGAACATAGGAGTAGAGGTGATTTGGCAGGAAGAGGAGAGAGCTCAGTAAATGCTTGTTCAATTAAATTAAAATTCATAGAACTTCAGAACTGGAAAGGGATGTTAACCACTACTGAGTACAACCCAAAACGAAACAAAAATCCACTCTGAAGCATAACTGACAAGTGATTGTCTGGCCTTTGAAGAACATATCAATTACCTTTACCTTTTATTTATTTATTTTATAAATACACACACACACATACATATATATATGTATCTATCTATCTATATCTATATCTATATCTATATCTATATCTATATATATTACCAATACCATTACCTTCCAATGAGTCCCAACTCACTTTTAGATAGTTTTAATTGCTAGGGAGTTCTTTTGGTTACATCAAGCACAAATCTGCCTTTTGGTAACTTAGCCAAGTAACCCTTTTGAAAAATGAAGATTACTAACTCACTAAGAGAAAATCAATCAACAGCAGAGTGAAAAAATTTTTTAAAAGCTACCAAATTCATAATTTGTTTTCAAGAAGGAAGATATATATAAGATTTCATTTGATTTTAAAATTAAGAACTAGTTTATGAATGGTTATTCCCCAAATGAAACTGACATCATAATCCCCCCATTCCATTCTATCTTGAGGAATAAGGAAGTAGATGATGAACAGATATGGGGGAGAGGATAATGGCAAGAAAGCAAAAGGTATACTTAAGCAGAGGAAGATACAGGAATGTTCATAGTGATCTGAGACACTAGGGACTCACTCCCTGACTGCTCAATACCCCGTTGTTTACTTCAGTGTTATCACTTGCTATGGCCACCATTTGAAATGTTAACTGCTGCTTATAGCTCTTTAACGTATCCTTATCCTTTATCCTTAGGACTGTAGAGGTTCTATTTTTGTGTGAGAAAATTACAATATGCTTAAGAGAACAAGTAAGGGGATAGTTTTGTCATTTTTCAGGTTGAAGTGGTCACAGCAATATCACTGTGGAAGGGTTGCGTCTATCTGACACTTGGCAGAGGTTTTCTACCTCTATCTTACCAAGTAATGCCTTGGTTCCTATTGGGAGCCAGGTTCCTGTTGCCTCTTGTGGGTTCTTGGAACAATTTCAAGTCTTGGCCCAATGGGACTCATGGTTTTAAGGCCTGAACTTGCCACTGGGCTGGGGTGTTTGAATAGCATGTTTGATATCAGAGGACATAGTCACAATTCATACTTACGATTATTAGTAATATAAAATATATAAAATTATAAAAAGAATGTGCATCCATGACATAATACATGATGTCAACCCAGCCTTCCAAGGTTATAACCTAAGAGAGAGAGAGAAGAGAAGTAAGAATTACTAAGAGAGCAAATCTGTCTGAGAGAATATAGCTTTTCTGACTTTTGGCCTTCCCTTGTCCCATCCAGCCCCCTTTTGCTACAACTCTCATATGTCTCCACAGAGTCTTTAAATTGGGATTTTCTTTCTCTTGTTTGGCCCTATAATGTAGTTTGATACAGCCCCAAAAGAATAGTGGTGCATCTAATTATAACTGTTTCTAAGATATACTGGGTTCTGGACTACTTCAGGAGTGGTGGGCCTGGGGATACCACACTTATACCAAAATTTTCATTTAGTACTACTTCCTTCCACCTCTTCACCTTCAGTAGTCTATTTATTTATTTATTTATTCATTTATTCATTTATTTATTTATTTATTTAAACACAAATCAATGTTAAACCATCTCTTCCCAATCCTATAAGTAATTATTTTGGACTCAAGGGCAGAAATTCACATTGATTTTTTTCAAATTCTCTTTGTTGGCGTTAGCTCATCTTGCAATCTGAAAAGGTATTTCTAGATTCTGATTAATGCTCTATTCCTTTAATAAGCCTGAGGTAAGGAGCAACCTGGGAGAAGGAAAAGCAGAGGGAGGAGATCCTGACTTCTTTATATTACCTGAGTTACTGCTCAGACTCTCCCCTGGATATGGGGGCACATACAGTTAGTATGTTAGTAGTACAGTACAGTTAGTTAGTAGAAAATGTAGCCTCAGCCAATCCTGTTGCATAAATTTACCCATGAGGCTTTTTTGGTATCAGGAGATCACAGAAGTTCTCAGAGAAAAAAATCTGAGAGATCCTATAATCTGATCCTCTCTAGTACCTTTGGTCATCCAACCCCTGCTTGAACTGCTCTAATGCTACACCCCTCAAGGTAGCCTTTTCTTTTTGTAAAGAGTCAGTGTGGAAAGTTGAAAGAGCAATGCATTTGGATTCCAGAAATCTTGGTTCAAATCTCAGCTCTGACTAGAAGTAGCTTAAGTGAGTCACTTCTTTCTGGGCCTCAGTTTCCCTAATCATACAACAGGAATAATTATAGTTGAATGTATTATTATAAAGCACAATAGAAATGGAAATTGATTTTTTTAACCACTTAGATTTTTAGGAAGTCCTTTTTTTTTAGTTTGAATCAGATTCTATTTCATTCTATTCTGGTCCCATCTGGGCTACCAGAATTGGAGGCTATGTGACTGCCCAATGCTCACAGCCAGACAAGACACACTTTTGAGAAAATGAGCCAAAACACCCACACTCAGACTTCCTGCACAAACTCTTTTGCAAAAATTACTCTCAAGAAAATGTAAATTTCTCTCATCACAGATACGTTATTTAAAGCGGAAAGAGTAAATTGCTTTGGCTAAGGATGAAATTGTTATTGCAGTTGCTAATATTATTATTAATAATATCATTATTCTTGACAACAGTAGATGCCCTGCCTTTCTCTGTTTCAGCATCTTGGGATGCTTCTATTCTTTAGAAATCTTATGAGCAGGTGCTCAAGTGATATTTCTTAATAAAGACAAAGAATTTTAGATCAGAAGCATTTTATTCCAATTTTCTCATTTTATAGGAAAGCAGGTCTGGAGAGGTCAAGAGACTTGTCCAATGTTTGTCAGTAGCTCCTAAGCCAATGTTCCTCCCACTATACCACACTGCCTTAAAATTTCTGTAAATTTCAATATTGATCATAGAATTGGAGATTAAGAACTGGAAGGGATTTTAAACACTATTGATTTCAACCCTTCTCTTTTCAGAGAAGCATAAACTGAGAGGTTAAGTTTTCTGGGATCACATATGAATTTGGGCCTTTCTCATTCAAAGTTCATTTATATGGACTCCTTGGATAAAGTTACAATATGTGAGTTCTTCCAAAACTCCCTGAGTAGCAGCTAAGAAAGTGAAGCTTCTTGGTTTCATAAGGTTCTCAAGAAAGCTTCCCAAGAACAAATCAAGTCCACAGGCAATCATGTAGATCGTCATGGATAAAGCTCCCTTAGCCTATGCCCAACTCAGCCACCCGGAAGAGAGCACCTTTCTGCTGCTCACAACATCATGGTCCTTTTCTTTCCTTCTCTCCAGGCCTAGCATGATATTGTAGTTTTGGGTTCACACAGGCAGCTGCTCTATGGTTTTTGGGAAACTCATAATCACATATCAATTCAGGGATGGTTTGGGGGACAAGTCCTCTGTCTCTCATGTTATAACTTCCACAGTACTGCTGTGCCAAATATCCTCAGAATTCATATGTAATAAAAGGCAGACACTCCTTCCCAAACCTCCCAATTAATTTCTTGGCTTCTTTCTGCATCTGTCCACATAAGTTAATGAGAATGCACCATTTGCTATGGAATAAGATGGACCTGGCAATGGAGACATGCCCTTGTCTGCTGCCCAAGAAATATGCTGTATTCAATGCCACCTTCAAAGGGCTTGGTGACTCACTCCTTCCCTGTCAGCCATATTTTGTTAAGTGGCTCAGCATAGGAGGCAGTATGATATACTGGGAAAGGAATGATGGATTTGGAATTAGAAAATCTGGGTTCCAATTGCAATTGTCATTATTGAGCTATGTGACCTGGACTAAGTCCAGTTAAGTCTAAGTTCTTTTCTTTGATGCCTCAGTTTCCTTCTCTGTAAAAAATCAGAATTGGATAAGATTATTTCCAGGATCCCCTTCTAGTTCTAAAATCTCATTTTCTTTGAACTCTTGGCAGCTTATTTAGCTATTTCTGAAGCCATGGGAACCCCTCCCCCCAAAAAAAAATCTCAGGTGAAACAATAGGATTGGTTCAGGCAGTATTCCACACTGAGTGTGAAATAAATAGTTTGGAGCCAGATTGTGGAGGTTTATCAATATGCCTACATCCTTCCAGGACTTAGAGGTCACTAGTAGTCACTAATATCTGCTCTAATTTTGAGCCTCTTTTGACACTGTTGCCCAGAAAACCTGAATATTTTCAAAGGAAGATGCATCAGCACACATCCGGTACTCCATTCATTGCCAGAATCAAGTCCTTAGAGAGCATTTAGCCCAACACCTAATTTTAAAAATGAATTATCTCATCTTTCTGGCTCTGTAGCTCAGAACCTCTCAAACATCTTCATCTTTTTTTCTCCTTTTCTCCAGTCTTTGAGGATGATGATGAGGTCTTTCTCCTTGCCAAGATTATCTCTTCTATTTGTGCCCTTGATCCTCTCCTCTCCCCTATTGCCCACATCCTCTAAGAATATCATTCTCTCTCTCTCTCTCTCTCTCTCTCTCTCTCTCTCTCTCTCTCTCTCTCTCTCTCTCTCTCTCTCTCTCTCTCTCCCTGTCCCCTCCCTCTTCCTTTTCCTTCCCTCCTTTCCACTTTTGTCTCTTTTCCTCCTTTCCTTCTCTTCCTCCCTCCTTCCCTTCCTCTCTTCCCCTCATTTCCTCCTCCTTCCCTTACTCTCTTCCCCTCATTCCCTCCCTCCTTCTTTTCCTCCCTCCCTCCCTTCCTTCCTTCCTTCCTTCCTTCCCTTCCTTCCTTCCCTTCCTTCTTTCCTTCCTTCCCTTCCTTCCTTCCCTTCCTTCTTTCCTTCCTTCCTTCCTTCCTTCCTTCCTTCCTTTCCTTCCTTCCCTTCCTTCTTTCCTTCCTTCCTTCCTTCCTTCCTTCCTTCCTTCCTTCCTTCCTTCCTTCCTTCCTTCCTTCCTTCCTTCCTTCCTTCCTTCCTTCCTTCCTTCCTTCCTTCCTTCCTCTTTTTCATTATATCTTGACAGGACTTTATGATTAAGCTGCTCTTGTGGAAAGACAGAAAAATAAGAGACCATCCTTGTCCTAAAAAGAGCTCTCTATGTGATAGGGAAAATTGTACAGTAATCCCAAATGATTAGAATGTCAGGATCATGTGATAACTTCTTTGAGAAATGAAAACATGATGATATTGAAGTGTGTGTGGGAGAGAGAGAGAGAGAGAGAGAGAGAGAGAGAGAGAGAGAGAGAGAGAGAGAGAGAGATCAATTCATGCTGCCTAGGAATGGGGAAAATGATGTGGAAGGATGGATGGGGAAGGCTTCATAAAGGAGGCCCAATTTTGGTCTTGAAAGATGGGGAAATACCATTTTAGGGAAAGGTTGCTTCAGCCCAAAGGACTTGTATGAAGAAAGGCCTGGGTGGAAATGTGACAGTATGAGGCATGTACTGTGGAAGGTAGATGGGTCTCTTGGGTCAGAAGGCACTAGGTGGAGAAAAGACTGGGATGGTGGACTGGCATCAGATTGTGGGGGCCCTTGAACACCAGGCTGAGGAATTTCTTCTTCGAACTGTGAGAGTCGTGGTAATGATATCAAACAATCAAGACATCAATGATATTAGAACCTGTGATCTCACTGATAATGGGAACACCTAGAGAATGAAACTTTTACAAATAAAAGTCTTCTTGCACTTATTAGATTCCCCTTAATGTACTCTGTATTCTAGGTACATACTGGTCACCTTGTTTGTTACACACAGCATCCAGAATCTATGCTGTGGATGCTTTATTCCTCTTCGCCTTAGACTCAGAATTTTCCTAGGTTCCTTCAAGACTTAGATCAAATCCTGCTTTCTGCAGGATGCCTTCCTTCTTACATCTGCCTCTCCAACCCTCCTAACATTTGGCTAGTTCTTTCTAATAATATAACAATTTGTATTTTGTTTTTCATTAAAATTGAGGTTTTTGAAGACAGGGACCATTTTTTTTTTGCTTTTCATTAAATCCTTAGTGATTAGCACAATTCCTGGAACATAGTAAACACTTAATAAAATGTTTGTTGACTGACTGACAAAAGAAGAAAACAGTCTCTTCTTTTTCAGAAATCTTCCTGTCTTAAACTTTAAGGGCTCTTTCTTATTTCAGCATGCAGCTTTTGAGCTATCTTTTATAGAAAGTCTAAATTCTTTAGTTTGTCATTTATAGTCTTTTACTATCTGGTTCTAATCTACATATTTTGACATGATATTTTCTTTCCCAAGTTCACCTTCTATGATTTTAAAGCAGCATTGCATAGTGGACAGCTCACTGTGATAAGGGTTTGGAGGTCTGAGTTCAAGTCTCAGGTCTGGTCCTATTTAATTATTTTAACCTGTTTTCTACTTTTACACTGTCTCAGATGCTGCCTATGCATGCACACATATATACAGTGATGTTGACAAGAGTTAGACAGGTCTGACCAGTATATACCAGCAATGAAGGGAGTGCAAGATTGAATTAAACATTATGAGGGCTTTGAATTAGACAATCCCTTAAGATTTCTTATAGCACTAAATCTATAATACTAGACTTTTCCCAATCCAGGTATGGTTGGAAATCCAGAGGTAGAAAGATATAGGAGAAAGAGCAGAATTTGGAATTAAAAAAACCTGGATTCCAATTTTAATTCTGCTACTTATAAATTGTGCGATATGGAACAAATCATGGCATCTATCCTTGTCTTAGTTTCTTTAGGTATAAAATGAGAATATTCAGCTAAATGATCTCTAAATTCTTCCAGCTGCAAATCCTTTGATTCCTGTATTTTCTAGCACACAATCTTAGATTTATTTTTCCATTTTCTCCTCTACTGCTGATATCCCTCCTCATCCTGAGGACCCCTTATCCTCTTAGTCTTGTCCTTATAATTTTTTCTCAAATCACTACAAGGTGTTTTTTCAACTTATTGATATACTCAAAGGTTCCAAATGGAAGGGGGCTGGAGAGTCACACCTGGAAGATAGCGATCCAGGCATAGCCAATGTTGTCAAAGTTGATGGCTCCGTTGTGTGGGTTAAGGTCACCTGTCCTGCACACGTTGTAGTACTGATTCCAGTTGATGCAGGAGTTTCTTCCACCACCATCAAGACTCTCCAAGGAGTGGCCATAAGCCTCCAGGCCTAGTGTACACTCTACCCGTAGCTCCCGGCGGATGGGGATGTGGGAACACTTCTGCATGCCGTTGTCACGGTGTGAAGAACAAATGAATGGGTTCTCCTCACCTTCTTCCGTCTGATAATAGGGGTTCAGAAAGGTCAGGTTGTTATTCCTGGGTCAGAGAGAAAACAAGGTTGGTAGAATTGTTATGAGATAGACAATGATTTCAATAACAATAATGAAAATGATAATGATAATGGTAACAGACTTAGAGAGCCCATAATAATCCCATGATTCAAGTTGTGATGGCATGTGGGGCTAATAAGATGACTACTCATTATTGATAATAATAACATATATTATATTTAAATTTACAAAATGTTTTATATGTGTATATACTATGTTACATGTATTAAATTATATTATGTGCAGACATATATATTTTATGTATTTTACACAAAATATTTTAAATGTGCATATACTATATTATATATATTAAATTATACCATGTACATATATATATGTATATATATATTTATATATTCTCATTTGAGCCCTCCACAGCTCTGTAAGATAATATGACTATCATCATTTTACCAGATAAGAAAAGGGAAATAAAAGGCATAAAAGGCATAAAAGGGAATTGACTTGCTTAAGCTCATTGAGCAGCAAGAACATGGACCAATTTGGAAACTTTAAATATGAACCATTGCTATTATTAAAGTGATTATTATGATAGTGATACACCAACCAATAAGCATTTACCAAGCACCTACTTTGTACTAGGTGCTGTGGTTTCAAAGCCAAATCTCTGCCCTGAAAGGACTTACAATCTACTGGTGGAGACAATAACACATATATGTAGGTAGAGATAAATATATACCAGAAAGACCCAGGGTAATTGGGAAGGGTGGAGAAGAAGATGCTAACTGCTGAGCGTATCAGGAAAGGCTTATGACAGAAGTGGTCCTTGGATAGAGACTTGAAGAGGCAGAGATAAGGAGGAGGAAAATGATGACAATGATGACCCTTTTATCTGCCTCACAGTGTTAACCATAATATTATGCTTTCAGTATGTCTTATTCTTCCCTGCCTTTCCCCTCTTATCTCTTCACTTGCTATCTCCTGTGGAGGAGAAGTTAGAGTCGTTGGCCAGTCTGAATGATCCATTTTCTTCCCGCTTCCAACTCTGCCATACTGAAAACTACAACTAGGAAAGAATCTGGATTGGGAAATAAGTAACATCAACTAATAGTAATTCCAGAAAATACTAATTCATTCTTCAGGCAAGGTTTGGAGAAGCTGGGACAGACTTTCCTAGATTGGGGAATTGTCAGGTTCGTTCGTGGTCCAGGCATGAGGAATGACTAATTGGGTCAAGCTCTGAGACAAAAGATTAGAGTTGTATCTTTTCGGTATTATGAAGCCAGGTTCAGGAGCTGGGAACAGGTCTGGGACAGACAGGCTGAATTCCATGAGCCTTCTGGATAATGGACCACCTCCATATTTGCTCATGTAGCCCATCCTTGGAATCAGAGTGTGGGCTGGCACAAGTATCTATGGTAGCCCTGCCCCTGGCCCCTATCTGTTGCATTAGGTTATATATTAATCACTAATGCATTTATTAATCATTTACTATGTTCCATATCCTAGACAAAGTGCCGGGGTTACAAAGAAAGGCAAAAACATCATCAACCTAGAAGGGAACCTTAGAAATCCTTTCTTAGGAAAAGTCCACGGACTTAAGAAGGCAGAATTCTGTCCCTTTAGGGAAGAGAAAAGTCTCAGAAGAGCAAGAGGGAAGGGTGCACCAAGTTCTATGTTTAGGACTCTCCCCCCTTGGATCTCCATTCACTTGGAAGAGCCTCAATGAGAGACAGTCCATTAACTTGCATACAAAATCTCTTTGTCTATGCCACAAAATCAGATTAAGGCTTTTGTTTCAGCATTCTTTCTATATCCTGGAATTACCAAGTGACTACGCTGAGGTTTTTAAAATATGTGTACACACACACACACACACACACACCATTAAACATCTTCCAGGGCCAGATAAGGAGAACACGTTACTAGGTTACGGCCTCCGAGTGGCAACCCACCAGCCTCCCCCACAGCCTTCAGGTGACCTATATTCTTTCCCTGAAGGTGGAAGAGTTGAGCAGAGATGGGGCTGGCCATCCATTTTGTTACCAGTCATTATATTCACAACTACTTGACAAAGCATGTAGAACTGCTTCAGCTGTAGCCCTCCCTCCAAACACTATCTATACACCTTAACATAGACACAAGGTGGGGATGTGCATTTAAATTTGGAGCCCTTAGTCACTACAGAGCAGCTGTGATTACTGCTGGGATGCGGATGGTAAGCCTTTGAGTGGACATGCCATGGACAGTCACACTGGGAGCCAGGACCAGAGAGGAGGAAGCACCCCTAGGGATAGTGGGACACATAAGGTCTTCTTTTAAGGAAAATTTTCCCTGGCTTAACCTGTTTTAGTCTATGAAAGTAGGCCAGGGTCTCCCCCTATATTGCCTGACTCAGAGCTCACGGACTGTGGCTTGCTCGCTGGGTTCTGTGCTCCTGATCCTGAGATCCTCATCCAATATCTCTAAAAATATCCTGGAGATCTGAACCTAATTCCTTTCACTTCTTTTGTTAAATGATTCGGTATTAGTGTTTTTCCTGGACCTAAGTCTAGTGTTTCATACCTTGCTATCTCTTGTAGTCTGCCTAACAGAATTATGTTTGAGGAATGCCCTTGCTTTCAGTACCAGGATCCAAGGACCGATGATAGGACAGGAGTTGGAAAGTATTATCAAGGATGGAACTGTCAATGGTTTTGTGCCGGAACTGTCAATGGTTTTGTGCCACGCAGACACCACTCACAAATCCTCTGATCTTCTCTGTGCCCATGATGTTGGCATTTCACAGCCTGATGCCCAAGAGTTTCTCAGGTCATACATCACAAAGTGGAGCAGAGATCCATGCAGGGAAAGCCCCTCAGGAACCCCAGACCTCCTAACATATGTGCTTCTATCATTAAGAGGTCTTGATGGACACTCTCTTTTCCTTATCTTCATACTAGGTCAGAGGTTCTGGCAAGTTTGAGGGTCTTCCCCTTCTGGACTGATATTTTTGTGATAATAAGTTGTTGGGTGTTTTTTTTTTTTTTTTTACTCAATTCTTACATAGCCCTTAGCCATTGAATGGGCAATGCCTCAAACAAACTGAGAGCTAGGAGAGATCTTAATTTAGAAAGGCCAAGGTCATCATCAGCATTCCAGGCTATTGCCAGTCATCTTGCCTTGCCTTGCCATTGCACTTTGATGGCTTTGGAGAACAGACTCTGGAGGATGATAATCTTGCACATCTCTGCCTCACTTAAATCCAAGTCAAGACATCACTCAGATGTCTTGTGATGTTGTTGGTCCTCTTCGAGAATGAATGTCAAACAACAAGAGATTCTGGCTCTTCCCACCCCCTCATTCTTCTGCAGGCACTCTCATGGTGACCCTCCTGAGGGCTGTGGTTCATACACTCAGTAGCCCTGGATTGCTTGAGATGGAAGCAAGTGACACGATAGTAAAGAGTTTTTCTCCAAGCCTTTAACCAAGTAGTAGATGCTACTAAATTTAGAAGCACAGAGTCTGAATTTGAATGCTAGATCTATCATTTATCACCTATACATACTATTATTTATATATACCACCTACTTGAGTCAAGTCACTCAGCTGTTTTGGACTTGGTTCCTCATCTATTAAATGAAGGGATTGTAACATGATCTCTACAATTCTTCCTAGTCCTTGGTCTTTGTAAAGTTCTATGACACTTTTTCAAATGAGAAGATTTCAGAAGTTCTTTGATTAATATTGGCATTATCAAATGTTTAAATTTTCATTTTTATTATTATTGATGATCTATTTAAGGGTATTAACTTAGTGATCTTAATCTTTTAATCTACAGAATGTGAAATTGATTATGATCAATAATTAATATTCAACAGAATCAAATAGGGAATAATATGGTAAAGCATAACATATTAAAGAATGTATCATAATAAATTGGTAACATTATCAGTACTTTATATCTATAGTATCTTATAGATTCTAAATATGAGTATCTCTTTGACTTTTTAAACACATCACTAAAAAAATGAAGTATGATTGCTCTCTTTTTTGTTGTTTACTTGTTTTCAGTCATGTCCATGAGGGCAGAAGCTAAGGAGGAGAAAAACACAACCAGGTACTGAACTCATGAGGAATCATAGAGAGTATTATGGAGGTTTGCAGATGACAGCCATCAGAATTTTGATGGAGTGATAAATATAAATTGAGTCAACCTTCAATAAAGAGAGGTTACTGAGTGATGCTGAGGAGCTTAGCAGTAGTAATGGGGAACAAAGAGTATTCCAACTTCCCTAACTATGACCAGTGAATTGGGGGCAGGGTAATAGTGGAATAATTGAAAGGACAGCCAATGCTAGAAAGGTTGGCCAAGGAAACTGTGCAATCATGAGGAAGCCAGGTTACAAAGATTGCAAAAAGATGGAGGGAGTAAGAAAGGAAATGGTTTAAGATGAAAGCAGATTTGTTTCCTATGGAACAGGCATTCCAGAGAATACAGTGGAAGGTCACTAATGGAAAGGGCATCTTAACTATATATGAGGATTATCTGAACATTGGCTAAAGCATTTCAAGTTATATATAAACCTAGAATGTTAACTCTGGAATGGACATCCCTAAGAGGTCATCTCATCCAAACCCTTCATTTAATGGATGGAAAACTGAGGTCCAGAGAGGGCAAGGGGCACAGAATGAGTCAGTAGCACAGCTGGGATCCCAGCGAAATGATTTAGAAAGGGGACTCTGGCTTCATAGAAAACCTCTTTTGATCTGACTAGAAAGAAGAAGGGAGGGGTGGAGGGTGGGCGAATCTGCATTTAAATAACACATTTTCGTTTTGCGCAGTGGTGACCTTTTGAATAAAAAACATGGGATTTTGATAGCTAGCGAGGGACGTACAGAAATTGCTTCTCTCTTCTGGCATGTGTAGGGCGGAGGGGGTAGGGGTAGTCAAATGGCAAACAGGCTAGAGAGGCACCTAAACCCTGTGCAAAGATTTGAAGGCTTAATGCCTTAAGGATTGGAGGAGTGGGATGTGATGAATTGGCAAAGAGAGGTCAGAGGGCTGCTTTCTGTCCCAGGCTTGACACTGAGAAAGCAGGAACTTTTTCAAGGAACCACAATTTAACAGGAAGAACTCTAGATTGAGAATCAGGAAACTTGAACCTACTTTCAGATCTGACATTGATTTTTTAAGTGATCTTGGACAAGTCAATTATATCATTGTCATGATTTGGAAAATGCACAAAATCCCAGCCTTATGAACTGCTATCATCTGGATGGTTTTGGTATAGCAAGAAAGCAAAAGCCATCACCATTAGAGTTAAGACTTGAGATAAGGTTTACCAGTGAGCTTTGGGAAAGCTGATAACATAGTATTGACGTGCCCTATGAATTAGCCACTGCTAATTCATCACAGGTTCCTCCATTCTGCTCTGGACCTTGCTTTCTATGCTCATGACACTCCCATTTTTTTCCTACCATTCTAACCACCCACTTTAAATCTCCTTTCAAAGCTCATCATCCAAATCATGCTCCCTTAGTATGGATGTCATTTGAAGATCTTTATATGAATTCTCTTCTCTCCCTACTCTTCCTTTCTTCTTCCCTCTCTTTTCTCCCCCACTTTCTCTTCTTCTCCTCCCTTCCCCTCTTCTCTCCTCCTGGGTGATTTCTCTTGTTTCCATTGGTTCAATTATCTTTAAGCAGATGAGTCTTAAATCTGTATATCATGCAATCAATCAACAATCACCTACTATGTGTCAGTGTGATACATGCAATATGCTTCTTAGTATAGGTCCCCTTTAGAACTCTTAATATCTTCTGTTCTAACTCTGTACACTCTCCCTTGGTAATTTCAGTGGCTTCCATAGGCTTAATTATCTCTAAGCAGATGATTCTTGAATCTATTTATAAGAAATTTATAAGAAAATCAGTCAACAAACATTCATTAAACATCTACTATGTATCAGTCACTGGATGCTGGAGATAAAAAGGCAAAAGTAAAACAATGCTTGCCTTCAAGGACTTTCTATTGAATTCTCATTCCTCTCCTACACACCAGGACAGGGCATTCTCAGTTGATTGGTGGATATCTCCAACTGTATTTCTATTGGTATTTCAAATTAAAAATGGCCAAAATAGAACTATTTTCTCCTTCCCCTCCCCTCCAAATCTACCTATTTCTGATAGGTACATCCATCTTCCTTGTCATCCAAGTTTATACACTTGGGAATCATCTTTCACTCCTTCTCTGTCACCTCTCACATTTAATTGATTACCAATTCTTAAATACTTAAAGATAACTCGCCTCAGTTCTTTTCCTCTTCCTTCCACTCCTTTGCCTGAACCACACTAATCTCCTAATAGGCTTCCTGATCTCCAATCTCTCCCTTTAAAAATCCATTTGATATGACTATTACATAATATTGCTATGGCTCAGGCCTGATTATTACTTCTACTCAAGAACCTTCTATGGCTCCTTATCACCCTTAGGATAAAATAGAAATTTCTAAATCTAGTATTTAAGGGCCTCCACAATCTGGTTCCAATCTGACTTTCTATCTTCACATCATTCCATTTCATGAACTCTACATTCTAATCAAACTGGACCATTAACTGTTCCTTGAACTCAGCATTTTGTCTCCATCCCCACCAAGTGGTTGAACAATGTATCCTCCAGGCAATATGTCATAACAATGACTTCTCAGAATCCTTCCTCTCAGCTTACAAATTACCTTCTATAGGATGCCTTTCCCTGTCTTGTGAATAGTTAATGCTCTCACCTTGTTCACATTATTTTGTGTTATTTTCTACATAGAAGTGCTGACTTCTTTTAAGTCAACTCAGATGCTACCTTCTGCAGGAGGTAGACTTTCTTTCTAAGTCTATCTTCTATCCACTCTATAAGTAAATATTCACATCGTGGCTCTTCCATTAGAATATAAGCTTCTTGAAGGAAGAAACTATTTTTCCTCCTTTGTTTGTAAGCCAACACAATACAAGTTTATTGATTAACTAAATCAATCCACAAGTATCTATTAAGTACCTAATACATACCCCTTATTGTGCTACGTCCAAATAATGAACCAATCTCTACTCAAAATGAGATTATGTTCCCATAAAAGAGACAAGTACCCATAATATCTGTCTGTCTGTCTGTTAATATCTCTCTATATATTCTCTTTCTTGGCTTCAATTGACAATCAGGTAAACTAGGCCCTAGGTTGCTAACTTGCCTAACATTCATGCTATAGAGAAAGCAGATAGTTATTAGTTAAATGGAGAAGAAAATATCCTTCTTCTTGTACATTGTTGGTTTGTCATATTCCAAAGGGCAGATTTTGAACCTGCAACCTTAACTTAAGAACTAATTGGAGAAAAGGAAGTGTTCAAGAAAAGACCATGAAAAGAGTCTCTTGGAAATGCAAGGCAGTATGGAGCTGGTGGTAAGAACTCTGAACTTGTTTGAAATTAGAGTCTGGGTTCAGGTTTCTGCCATGTCTCTAACTGGCCCAATCATGCTCAAATCACCTTACTTCCACTAGCATATGGAAAGAGTAATCTTAGTTCTGCTCTCTTCTTCTCTTCTTCCTAAGCTTATTGTGAGGATTAGATTGAAAAAAAGATGGGAAAATATTTTCTAAATACTGCAGTATTATTGTACAAATATAATATATTTGCCTCAACTTCTCCATTCCATCTTTATTCCACATTTGTTCTTCTCAGCCTCCAAACTCTAAAACAAGCAAAAACAAAGCAAAACTACTCCTGACATTGATGACCTTGGGAAACTATGTCCTGGGAGCAACCGTCTGGTCTGTGGGCTCAGAGAGATACAGAAAGTCCAAGTTTTATTCCATTCATTCCCTTCCTATCCAACTTTTGCCAGTCCTATGAACTGCTTATTTCTCGTTACCCTGTATTCCTTGTGGGGCCCAGCCTGTGGGAACAGGGAGAATCATCCCTCTGGGAGAAAGTGCCCAAATAAGTGACAGGCTCTCCAAATGCTATACACTAATCTCTGCCAAGATTACAGCCCACTCAGAATTCAGGGCTCTGGCATTTCAGCTGAACAGAAAAACTTCCAATCTTCTTGTTATTATTTTCTTTAATTATGGGCCAAGCACAACGTTCACACTTTAAGAAAAGAAATGCAAACATATCAAGGACGATCAGAGACAAGTTTTACCAAACACCACTTAAAAAAAAGGGACTTATGTGAAAATTAAATCCCACAGTGTCTGGGCTGTATTTCCCCTTAAACTTCTCCTTCTGTGAAAGCAAATGTGTACAAGGAGACAACTTATTTGGGGGTTTTCCTGGGCTTCCAACTGTCTGAGAGCAATTCTGTGTGACAAGCTTTGGGGAGAACTTGGATTACCCATCTTGGAGGAGAAAACTGCTTGTTGGCAAGCTGGCAAAAGAATGACAAAATTTAAGAAATTGAAGAGGCCAAGTTCAATCCCAGCATTTAAAAATTGGCAAACTGAGACCCTGAGAGGGGAAGTGATTTTTCCAAGGCCGTTCAGCAAAGTAGCAGCAAACTGAAGACTAGAATCCATGCGTCTGGGCTACTAGTACATGAGTCTTCCCTGTGCATGGCTAAAGGTGTCTGCTGTTGTTTCTTTTCCACCTTGCCCTCCACTTCCTCTCCAACTTGGTTTTCATGGAACAGATTCAAAACATTTTGCCAATTGGTTTTCTTGAGCTTTTGGGCCACAGGAAAGAAGAGGAGGAAGAGGAAGAACTTGATTCTTGGGATTCCTGCTAAATGAACCTTAAGAAGGACCACTGGACCTTTCCATCTGATTTAGAACTGACCAGCTTTTATATATACAGATTTATATATATATATATATATACATATATATACATATATATATATATGCATACACACACACACACACACACACACACACACACACACACACACACACACACACATATATATACCTTCACAGGATTATCTTGTTTATCTATTTGTATCCCCAATGTTTAGCATATAATAAGCCCTTAATACATGCTTTATCTATTTTCCTTCCTCCCTCCCTCCCTCCCTCCCTCCTTCCTTCCTTCCTTCCCTTCCTTCCTTCCTTCCTTCCTTCCTTCCTTCCTTCCTTCCTTCCTTCCTTCCTTCCTTCCTTCCTTCCTTCCTTCCCTCCTTCCCTTCCTTCCCTTCCTTCCTTCCTTCCCTCCTTCCCTTCCTTCCCTTCCTTCCCTTCCTTCCCTTCCTTCCCTTCCTTCCTTCCTTCCTTCCTTCCTTCCTTCCTTCCTTCCTTCCTTCCTTCCTTCATTCCTTCCTTCCTTCCCTCCCTCCTTCCCTCTCTTCCTTCCTTCCTTCCTTCCTTCCTTCCTTCCTTCCTTCCTTCCTTCCTTCCTTCCTTCCTTCCCTCCCTCCTTCCCTCTCTTCCTTCCTTCCTTCCTTCCTTCCTTCCTTCCTTCCTTCCTTCCTTCCTTTCCTTCCCTTCCTTCCTTCCTTCCTTCCTTCCTTCCTTCCTTCCTTCCTTCCTTCCTTCCTTCCTTCCTTCCTTCCTTCCTTCCTTCCTTCCTTCCTTCCTTCCTTCCTTCCTTCCTTCCTTCCCTCCCTCCTTCCCTCTCTTCCTTCCTTCCTTCCTTCCTTCCTTCCTTCCTTCCTTCCTTCCTTCCTTCCTTCCTTCCTTCCTTCCCTCCCTCCTTCCCTCTCTTCCTTCCTTCCTTCCTTCCTTCCTTCCTTCCTTCCTTCCTTCCTTCCTTCCTTCCTTCCTTCCTTCCTTCCTTCCATCAGCAAAATGGGGGGAATATCGCCTTAGTCACCTCAGTGGCTTGAGGATGAGGCCAAATAAAATAATAGATTTAAAGTGCTTTGTAAACCCTAAAATATTATATAAGAGCTATGATAATTATGAATAACAACAATAATAATTCCCAGTACTTTCACTTGATTACAAATAGTAGATAATTTGTTACACCTGAGCAATAGTTTGCTGAACAGTAAACACAAAAGAATCACTGAAGGACAGCATCTTTTCTAGGTACTGTTTCTAAATGAGTTCCATCTAAGAAGAGAAAGATGAAATAATGATAATATTAAGCATGAAAGAAGTGCAGCACCCTCTGAAGAGTACTGTGGGGAAGAGAGGATACCTACCTTCAAGGAGCAATTAGTCTAGTATGGGAGATAAGACTTGTAGATGTGATAAGTCAGTACAAAATCTAGAATTAGACTGTGTTGTTCAAATGATAAGGACAAAAGGATTTTGGGGGAAGGTGTGCTTAAGTGTGGGGATTAGGAAAAGCTGTTATGGATCCAGAAAGATCCATAATAGAGTCAGAGTTAGAGGGATGGCCAACCACTTCATTTGATATAATTATATGATTTGTTAGTTTGGTTTTTGATACAGTCAATTATACTAATAGTTTTACTGATATTCAACCATCCCTGCATTCCTGGTATAAATCCTACTTGGTCATAGTATATTATCTTGGTGATACATTGCTGTAATCTCCTTGCTAATATTTTATTTTAAGATTTTGCATTAATATACATTAGGGAAATTGGCCTATATTTTCTTTTTCTGTTTTGATCCTTCCTAATTTAGGTATCAGCACCATATCTATTTCATAAAAGAAATTTGGTACAACTCCTTTTTCCTTTATTTTCCCAAATACTTTGTACAGTATTGGAATTAATTGTTTTTGAAATATTTGGTAGAATTCACTTATAAATTCATCTGGTCCTGGAGATTTTTTCTTAGGGAATTCACTAATAGCTTATTCAATTTCTTTTTTTAAAATGGGACTATTTAAGTAATTTATTTCCTCCTTTTTAAATCTGGACAATCTATATTTTTAAAGTATTCATCCATTTCACTTAGATTGTCAGATTTATTAACACACAGTTGGGCAAAATAGCTCCTAATTATTGCTTTAATTTCCTTTCATTGGTGGATACTGATAATTTGGTTTCTGATACTGGTAGTTTGGTTTTCTTCTTTTCTTTTTCTAATCAAATTAACTAAAGATTTATTTTTTTCATAAAACCAACTCTTAGTTTTGTTTATTAGCTCAATAATTTTCTTACATTCAATTTTATTAATTTCTCCTTTTATTTTAAGAATTTCAAATTTGGGACAGGGATATTAAGTGACATGTCCAGGATCACACAACTAGCCAGTAAATATCTGAGGCAAGACTTGAATCCAAATCTTCCTGACTCCAGGTCCACCTCTTTCTTTTTCCTTTTGGCTTATTGCCTTATGTGAAATGGGGTTGGAGCTAGGGTTTGAAGGTTTGTGAAGAAGTCCCCCAGAAGAAAAAGATGTGAACAGAATCACTCCTCAGGGTCATCCAGAAAATATGTTTAACACAGGCAAGTGAAGAAAGAAAGCCAGTTGTTTTTTAAAAAGAAAGATAACGTGTACATAGCCTTTTAAAAAATAACAGCAATGAGAGATGCTTGGACCATTAAGAGGAAAAAGAATATAAAAGAGAAAGAGAATTTAATTTCAGTCACATTTTCCCAAAAGATCACAAGCATGTGAACACAAAGATTGCTTTTCACAGAAGAACATGCCTGAAAATATGAAGTCTGCTCATGGAACATCTTTCTCTGCCTTTCTAATTGTCTTGCTTACACTGAGTTTCTAAGCCTTTATGTATCAAGGGACTACTGTTCTGTAGCATGCCAGATCTTGGAGTACCTCAAAGATGTTAGGGACTGAGGTATATAATAACTAACATGGGTCAAGGCTCACAGAAAAAGAAATATTTAACAAAATATAAACTTCCTAAAGGTGGGGACTATGTAATTTTTGTTTTTCTACCTCTAGCACAGAGCCAGACAAACAGTGGGTGCTTAATAAATGCTGATTGATTCTACCATAGTGGATAGAGTGCTGGCCCTGGAATCAGGAAAACTTGTTTTTCCGAATTAAAATCTGACCTCAAACATTTACTAGCTGTGTGATCCTGGGCAAGTCACTCAGCCATGTTTGTCTCAGTAAAATGAGCAGGAAAAGGAAATGGCAAAGGATTCCAGTATCTTAGCCAAGAAAGACCCAAAAGGTTTCACAGAGAGTTGGATATGGCTGAACAACAATAAATCTCCAAACAGAGATTAATCAAGGCAGTGAATGTGAAGGATATGCTAAGATATCTGTGATATCAAAATGACGTTTAGAGAAATGACTCTAAGCATACATTGAAGAAATCTCCCTTGAGAGTTGGGTTTAAGTCACTTTGAATGTAGAGGGACAGATCAGGAACTTGTTTGGAAGCCTAACAGCTTTCACATGCTATAATTTTACAAGGGCATAAAGAGTTCTGCTCCCAATGATCCTATTAGGTAGGTGGAGTAAGTACTCTTAAAAATCCCCATTTTACAGATGAGAAAACTAAGCTGTAAATGCCAGAGCTGCAGTCTTATTCTGGGTCTCTCCCAGTTCCATGATTATCATTTTTCCCACCATGTTGCCTTTCTAAAGATGGCAATTTTTCCCCAAAGGGCTCTGCCAACCTGGATTCTCAGAAGGGGTCACGACTGCTCCTATTCTCTGTGTCCCTTAGGGACATGACTAGTTGGTAACTGCCAGAGAGGGCAGCCCAAGGTCCCCATCAGGACATTTTTAGCTTTAGCAACCAGACGGCCCCTCCAGGTAACCAAGAGGCAAAACAAACACTGTCACAAGCTTCTTCCCAAGCCCTTCCTGACTCCAGGGCCTGCTAACACAGCCCAATCATAAAAACCAAGCTAGCATATAATAACAGCTGATATTTATTTTGTACTTTAAGATTTATAGAGTGCTTTTTCATATATTATCTCATTTGAGCCTCACAGAAACCCAGTGAAATAGGTACTATTATCACCCCATTTTATAGATGAAAAAAACTGAGGCTAAGAGAATTTAAGTGACTAGATCAGGCCACACATCTGGGAGTAAGTAGTAACTAGGACTTCTGGAGTCCAAGTATAGCCCTAGATCTCTACATGGTCTCTCATAATCACTGGCATGGCCACAGACCGTTGAAGTTTATAGAGCATTTCCATTTATTACCTAATTTGATTTTCATAACATCCTTATAAAGGGTATTATTATTATCCCCATTTTATAGATAAGAAAACTGAGTCTCAAAGTGTTTAGGGTTGCATAGCCACAAAGTTTCTGAATCCTGGGCTCCCTGCTCAGACTGGTAGCCACTTGAGCCAATGGCCACAGCATTCAGTGGGACTCTGTCCCCAAGCCTTTTCAGGAAATATATGGGAAAGAGCTCTGGGCTCTACCTTGGTCCTGATTCTTATTAGATGGGCCACTTTGGACAAGTTTGCTTGTTATTAGCACTGGAAAGGACATCACTGCTATCTCCCCATTTTACAGCAGAGAAAACCAAAGTCCAGTGCTGTTAAACAATTTGCCCCAGATCATATAGTTCTTGGGGAAGCTATTGGATAGACCCGAGTTAAAATCTGGCCTTGGACACTTACTAGCTGAATATGATCCTGGGCAAGTCATTTTATCCTGTTTGTCTCAGTTTCCTCATCTGTAAAATGAGCTGGAGAAGGAAATAGCAAACCACCTCACACTCCGGTATCTCTGCCAAGGAAACCCCAAAATGGGCTGTAAAGAGTCAAACGGTGACCAACAATCCATAGCTGTCGAGTAAACAAGCCCCAGATCAAATCTTTGGCCCTTGAGGCAGCGTAGGAGAGTGACAAGAATATGGGCTCTGAGGTCTGGGTTCACAGTCCACCTTTGGTGTTTACCACTTGTGTGACCTTGACTTCTGTCCTTTAATTTGCCTGGGTCTTAATTGCAAAATGAGCTCCTTCCCTTTCTAGACATGTATGATTCTATCACTTCAAGCTGTATTCTTTCCAATTATTTAATACTAGAGTGGAGTCCAGAATACCTGATTTAAAATTCCACATCTTGATTCAGGCCAGTTGCAAGGGTCTTATGATGGAGAGAACCATTTGCACCCAGTGAAAGAACTGTAGGACTGTATGGATCACAATATAGCATTTTCACCTTTTTTGTTGTTGTTGTTTGTTTGCATTTTATTTTCTTTCTCGTTTTTTTCCTTTTTGATCTGATTTTTGTTGTGCAGCATGATAATTGTAGAAATATGTATAGAAGAAATGTACATGTTTAATATATATTGGGTTACTTGCCATCTAGGGGAGGGAGGAGGAGGAAGGAAGGGAGAAAAAAATGGAAACACAAGGTTTTGCAAGGGTGAATGTTGAAAATTATGCATATGTTTTAAACATAAAAAGCATTTAAAAAGTAAGTAAAAAAATTCCACCTCTAAAACTTACTAATGATGTGTTTTCTATATGCCTCAGTTTACTCATCTGGAAAATAGGGACAATGATACCTGTTGTACCAACCTCGCAGGATTGTTAAGAAGTTCATATGATATAATATGTGTAAAATACTCTGTCAACTTTAAAATGCCACATGGTACATTTATATCGCATTATTTCTTCTCTATGAGCTTCAATTCTTGCGTCTGGAAAATGGCAATGATAAAAGTATCTGTATAATTACCTCACAGGGCTGTTGTGAGGTTCAAGTGAGATTATGATGGAGATGAATGGATTCTGACCTGCAGAGGCTCCTGGCAGCCTCTTCTGACAGAAGCTGTCGCTGTAGCTTGTGTGCACCTGCTCTCTGCGCTCTAGCCCTAAGCATGGGACCTGACATCTGGCTGCCTGGCACTCACCTGGCAAAGTTGTTGTCCAGGAAGCATCTGTTCCTTAGAAGTCCAGCCCAGAGCTGCACTCCCACGATGCCAAAGATGAAGAAAACAAAGAAACAGAGGAGCAGGACGTTGCCCAGCATGGGCAGGGTATCCAGCAGCAATGTCACCAGGATCCGCATGCCTGTGCAGGAGAGGGCGAGAGCACATGTTACCTCAGGGTAGGAGGGAGGGTGGTATATGTGGTGGAAGGGATAAGGGTCAGGGAGCTAGCTTTGGATCCCTGCTCTCCCAGTCACTAGCTATGTGGCCCACCACATCACCGCTCCTGATCTCAGTTCCTTATCTTAAAATTAAGGAATCGAACCAGATGGTCACTAAAGGTCCCCTCCAACTCTTAAACCATGATTCTAGGAACATGATTGTCCATATTAACCTCTGGATATCATGGCATGAGAAAATGCCATTTTTCTCTGCTTGTGTTCTTGGTTAATTGGACCCTTGGGATGTTGGCTTTGGGACCAATCACAGCTTTGATTATTGGAGCCATGAGCAAAACAATAAAACATCAGTGATTGTTATTACTCTCCGATCTAGTCTTCATCGCTATCCATAACCTATCTCCAACCTCCCAATCACAAATGATTGAGGATTACTCTTCTTTCCAGACTGTCCTGTCTCCTGGATAAACACTATCAGTTACTCCCCAATTTCATCCTGTTTTTCTGCAGGATTTTCCTTGTGTAGGAATGCATTTCTTCCTTATTATTATCTTGTGGAAGCTTTTCCTTTGACTATACTTCAATGATGGCATGATTTCATTCTTATTTGAGGAGATGTCCTATAAAGTCCTCTCAACCCTGACCCCGCTGATTATAGGGTTCTTGAGAAGAGTCACTATCAATTGCTATTTTTGCACCTTGCCCCAGTATGATGCTACAGAATAGGTGCTCTAGTAAATATTGACTGAGTTTGTCTGTTGGACTGACCAATCTGTTATCTATTGGCTGTGTGACTTTAATCATTCATCATTCTAAGCCTCGGTTTGTTCATCTCTCAATTGGGAAAAATCATCCATCTTTTCTCACTCTTAGGACTATTGCTTGGAGTTGATAAAAAGAATAAACATAAATGAGAAAATATTCATTTTTTCCTATGGACTTTCCTTGGGATTTCTAAATTCCATAAATTGTTGTATAGAGCCCAGTAGAAATCAACAGTGACTCACAAGCTTAGTGATTTCAGGGTCCCATGTTTATGTGTAAGATAGGTGGACCAAGCATGATTATTAACCAGTTTTACAGATGAGGAAAATAAATCCCAGTGAAATTAAGTGACCTAACTCAAATAATATATAGCTTTTTCCTCTGTGGTTGTAAGTCTAGGGCTAACTTGGTAATAAGCCTATCACAAAATGCAGAAAGTCTTTAAAAATCACTCTTCCTTTTCCTTGCCCTTGGTACCATATGCATGGGCACAGCCTAATCACCAAGATGTCCAGTGGGATTCTTGAAGAAAGTTTCTAGAACCCAAGGCAGGAAACAGACTACACTGTGTTTAAAGCCTTGTGTACAAGGCTCAGTATTCCTATAGGTATACATACCCCATGGGGATTACTATCTATATTTTACAGATTAAGAAATTGAGGCTTATAAATGTTAAGTAGTTTTGTCCAGGCCATATATCTAATGAGCCTTTATCTCCAAACCCAAATCTTGTGAAAGAACTATGCTCTTTTGGTGCTTGAATTGAATTTGAAAAGAAATTAGAGGTCAGGAAGTGGGGAGGTAAGAAGGAAAAGCATTCTGAGTATGGAGGCCACTACAATAGTCCAGGTGAGAGTTGAAGTTGAATTAAGGTGGTGACTGACTAGAAATAAGAGGCAGTATTGGAGATTCCCTGAGGAATTAGAAATGACAAGATGTGATAACTTATAGAAATCTGGGCCTTTATTGCCACTCTTAGCAGGAGAGACGACTGGCATAGATACCAGGGAGCCCAGGACCACTGGGGACTTCAGGGAGTGTAGTAGGAATGGGGGAGGAAGGAAAGGGCAATAACAATTCAGTATCTCCAATCTAATGCTGTTATTGTTGATCTGATAAGTACATCTTTATGTCACCTGGGCCCCAAATCTCAGTCATCTTTGATGCTTCCTTCTGTCCACTTCCAGAAAATAAACAGCTCTGTTCATTCTATTTGTTCTTGTTTTTTCAAAAGTCTCAAGCAGCCCCCTTCTCTGCTATTGCCACTGTCACCACCCTGGTTATGGCTGGTCAGCTTTCACCCAATCCCTCAGAATTCTCTTCTAGTTGCCTTTCAATCCATCCTGCATATGCTTCCAGAGTAATTGTAAAACAATTTTTATCATGCACAATCTTGGACACACATGATATGCACTTTTTGAGACTCCTGTGTCTAACAGGAAAGTCAGATGTAGTCATAAGGTCCCTCCCAGGCTGGGAATTCTTTGGTTCTAGATCATTATTTTAATTTGGAGCTCACAATATGTTTCTTCTGCTAACCAATTAGAGCCAAAGGTCAAAGACTCTTTAGTATAATAGACATCAGAAGTGGATGAAACTTTTCCTCCCTTTTCCCCTTCCTCCTTCTTTGTTTCACTCCCTCCCTCCCTTTTCATTCCTTTCCTCCTTCTTTCTATACCTTCTTCCCCCTCTCTGTCTTTGTCGGTTGTTGGTCTCTCTCCATTCTAATAAGAATCATTATGAACCCATTACTTGCTCTTTTCTCTGGCCTGAGCCAGTGTGCATCTCCTTAGGCAGCCTGGTGGCTGTCCAGTCATTTGGAGGCTTATCTCACTTGCACTGGACTTAGTACAGATGCCTGACTAATCTTATCCTGTCTGCAGTTTATGAACGCTCAAACTCAAGGGATCTATTAGTCTCAGGCTCTTCCAGCATCAGGGAAAACAAACGTGTGTCACCACATCCAGTCTATTTATTTGGTAAAAATCATTATTTCTATAGATACCAGTACAGTGCTGAAACCTCTCTTGTAATAGAGCAAAAGAATTAAGCAAAATTAACTGATAGACTGGCCCCATTAATGTACTTTTCTCTACTGAGAGATTTAGAGTTCAAGTTCTATTCAGTGTTCATTTCATTTACATTATTGCAATTATGTAGAATGCTCTCATTTCTGCTTAATTTACTCTATATCAGTTTATACAACTAATCAATAATCAATTAGTTAATATTGATTAAGCACATACTGCAGACCTTTGTAATAAGCCTTGAGGATACAAAAGGAGGCAAAAGACAGTCCCTGCCTTTGAAGAGCTTATAATTTAATAAAAGCCATCTTATGCATTTCTGAATTTCTAATTTTGAAATTTCTTATCATAAAATATTTGATTTTATTACCATGCCACAGTTTTTTTTTTCCATTTTGCCAAAGGACACCCATTTTGTTTTGAGCTTTTTGTACCAACAAAAGTGTTACTAATTTGATCTCCTTGAGTGTGTATACATAGAAGAAGCATTACTGGGTCAAAGGGAATGAAGAGATTAATGACTTTTCTACAAAAATCAAAAATACCTTTTAGAGGCACAGCTCAATAGGCAGTGTATTCTTATACCTATCCTCCCATAACTCCTTCAAAATTGGCTTTTTCTGTCTTGCATCATCCTCACACTTTTGTGACTATGAGCTAAAACTTCAAAGTTGTTTGAATGAATATTTTCTTATCATTCATGATTTAGATAATTTTCCAAATGGTTATGGACACTGTATTTCTTCATTTGAGAATTTATTGAGAATTAAGAATTGTCCATGTCCTTTCACCATGCATCTATTATGGAAAGGGTATTGGTCTTTTAAATATTGATGTCAATTCCCTATATAATAAAGATATCAGGACTCAGATATTTTATACAAAGCTTTTATAAAAATCTATACAAAATTTTTATTTATACAAATATTTTATTTATATTTATACAAAAATGACATTTTTATTTTTCATCTTAGGTATGTTGATTTTGACTTTGAAAAAAATTAATTTTATCTAATTGAAATTACCTATTTTGTCTTTTATGAAAACCTCTACCCTTTTTTTTTTGCAATGATAGTTGTAGAGTGGTGGAAAAAAGATTCATTTTTGAAATGTCCACGAACCCAAACTTAACTATAAATATTCTAAATTGTTAATTTGTTTCCCAAAGACTATTGGATTGATATACTTAGTGGACAAAACAAAAACCACAAAAGGAATATTTGAAAGTTCTGAGTTGATTAAACAACATTACATCTTATTGTGTGAAGAATTAAAGAGAAATCAAGACTTTGAGAAACTCCAGGTCTATTTTCATAGATTACATAAATAATAATTATATTAGATAATATTTGCATAAAGCTTTAAGGTTTGCAAAATTCTTTAAACACACACACACATATATGTCATTTGCTCCTCACAACAACCTTATTATTGTGTTATTATTAACCTCACTTTATAGATGAGGAAACTGGAGACAAGAGAAGTGAACTGATTTAGGTCATATGGCTAGTATTTGAAGCAGGATTGTAATTCAGACTGAGTGTCAGACCTTTTTGATTCTAAAGCCAGCATTCTATCCACCAAGCCAGCATTCTATCCACTATTCCATCCAACTACTTTAGATTAGATATTAGATAAGAATTGCTATTTCTGTTCAATGATATTCTTAGTTCCTCTCATTTATACCTTTTGATTCATGGTAATAAACTAGCTTGTTTAAAAGTCTAAAATCACATTTTTTATGTTGAAGTACAAGGGCAAAATGAGTTTCAACTTTATCAGGAGAAACTTGAGTTTGAGACCCAGTTGACACTTATCACCTCTATAACCCTGGATTATTAATTCTATTCTATTAAGTGAATCTATTAATCTCTTAACAATCTTGTGTCTCAATTTCTTCTTATATAAAATTAGGGGATTTGGGTAAGATGAAAGTCTATTAAAATTTGATATCTATGATCCTGTGATATCCTTGAAAATAAGCAAAATGAGAAAGCAATAGAGAAGTCAGTTAAACAGAAGGATATCTTGTAATGTCTTGGAGAAGTGAGCCTCTGACAGAATTGATTTCATTATCTAGAAATAGGAAGAAACCTCATTCTAAGGCATACTGAATCATCTCATCCTGGAGTACTCACAATGAGCATAAGCAAAATCAATCAATCAAACAAACCCACAAAAGTAATTACAGATCTATGTTTGTATAATCCTATTTAGGGAATTTGTTTTGCTTGACTATGCATATTTGTTAGAAGATATTTGTTTTTCTTTTTTTTTTTTTTCTAATTGGGTAGAGGTAAAAAGAAGAGAAGACAGATTGCTACTAATTTTAAAAGTTAGAGAGGTAGTGGGATTATAGAAGTAATGCATGCAGTTTTGGTTGAATATATTATTAGTTGATTAGTATTAAAATATAGTTTTAGTTTTACTTTATTGGAAGAGATCTTTAATGGAATGGGAATAATCTGTAAATGTTTGTAATATAAAAGCAAAACAATGCATGAGATTGAAAAAAAAGACAATTACAGCTTCTGTACCAACATCTATTGTAGAAGATGAAAAGAATGAGAAATCTCAAAAAGAACCTAATCTTCCAAACCTAATCAACACATGTTTTGACATTGTGACTTCAAGGTACAAGTAGCACAGGGGAAAATTAAAAATTTATGTTGGGAAAGACATCTTAGGTTTGAGAAACAAAAGAAGCTAAAGGATTGTTGAGTATTTAGAAGCTTCACTCTTAAATACTATGAATACTTTCTTCTAGAAGTAAGTTAGAAGATATCGAGGATGGCCAACAATAAAAACTCCACAAAAAATGAAACTTACTGTCTTGTCTCTTAGACAGAAAATGACTGGTCGATATCATATCAGAATTAGTTATCCAAGCAGGTCATTGATCACTCAGAGCAAACTTTCAAAACAATATTAGATTAGAAGAAATGATAAATATGAAGAGAAACAGTCAACATTAAATTAGAAGAAAGGAAAAATAAATACTGCCAACAATTACAACAATGTTAATCTAACTTATGGGCTAATGATATTGAAAGACAAGAAATGGGAAAAGGCTAAGAAGTAGGCTTTCAGTATCACAATTTCTTGTAATAGATAAACTGATAATGAAAAAGTTCTCACAAGGAGGAAGTCAAAAGAGCCCCCAAACCACCTTAGTATTCTAAACTTATTCTAAACTATTAATTAATAGTTTAGCACTTTATCAGTGAACAGTACATGGAAGCCCAGGGCAACATTGATTTATAATACAGATTCATTTATATATTCTTGAAAAGTAGGATGGCAGAAATTTACAAGCATCAACACTTCATAAAACATTAAAAGAAGTGGAAGCAATAACAAGTCTTCAAAAATGCTTGGCACAAGATCCAGCTGGGCCACATCATACTGAGATCATTCATAGATAAAACAAATAGAAAATGGAACAAATCTGACTATTTCTAAAAACAAAAATCTATTTTTATCACCAGTGATAGTAGAACCACCAGATTTGGAGTCTTATTTCCATGATACCCATGTACTTGCTATATGAGATTGAACTGGCACTTAAGAAAATGAAATCAGGAATAGCAACTAAATCAGATCAAGTGTACACTGAAGAAATCTGTTCTGGATGTGACAAGATATTGAAAGCATTGAGAGGTCATTTTATACAATATCTCAGGGAAATAAAGATAACTAGAAAAAGAGAAAAGAACTTGGCTACATTATTACTCTAAAAGATCATCCAGAAAATATCAATATCTACTGATTAATATGGCAGCTATGTGTTATAATGGATAGAGTACCAGACTTGGGATCAGGAAGCCTCAACTTCCTGAGTGTAAATCTAGCCTCCAACAACTATGCTGTGTGACCCTGGACAAGTCACTTAACCCTGTTTGCCTCCATTTCCTCATATGTAAAATGAACTGGAGAAGGAAATAGTGAATCATTCCAGTATCTTTGCCCAAAAAAACTCAAAATGGGGGTCACAAAGAGATGGACACAACTAATCAATATTCTCATCTTTATAAAAATTATGAGAATGATCTACACATATATAGAAGATATCCTTGCTGAAGAGGTAGGAAAAAAACAGATTGACTCTCACAAATGATTTCCTATAACATATTCTATCTTAATAGTCACATAATTGATTGAAAGGTACAAAGAAGATCCCATTATATATAATAATTTTTAAAAAAGGATTTGAGGAAATAGAACAAAATATAGCCTTAAAGGGTCCCCTTCAACAAGGAGGTTTTTTTAGGCCACACATGGTCCCTTTATGAAGCCAGAGATAATTTAGAAAGATTTTTTGAAAATTTTGAAAAAATCATATTGTTATCTTTCTTTAAACTTTGCCTGCTATTAGATTTTCCCTTATAACAAAGAAAAACATTTAAGCAAAAAATAAGTAGACACAATTTGATATTGTATTCTGTATTCCATACCCATAGTTCCCCATCTCTGTACTGAGAGGAGGGTAGTGCTCTTCACAGTCAGTTCTATGATTATTTCCATTACATCAGCAGGAAAACAACTGAAATTAGTCATTACAATTAACTAGAATTTGACTGCCCAAATTGGTGTTTTCATTTACATTGTTGTAGTTACTGTTTGATTTCAGGTCCATCCCTTCCCCATTCAAAAAAAAAAGTCATTGCATATACTTGTTTATCTGCATTTTACTCTACAAGTTTCCCTATATTTCTTTGGATTCCTTGCATTCACCTTATCTTATAGTATAATAGAACCAATCATTTTAATGCCAAAACTATTCTAGTGACTCTTGGAATGCAATAATCCAAGGAAACTAAGTTGTGGTCACTAAAAGGCAATGGAGAGATGCATTTGTGATAAAAAAAATAGACCAAACTCAAGTTGGGGAAGCTAATGAAATGTCTATTAGGCTTTGAGTTTTTGTTTTTATTTTATTTTTCTTCAGATATTTCAAGGATATTTTCTTCTAAGTCTTTATTATTCACAAGCCAGTAGATGGTTTGGTTTGGAAGGTCACAGGAAATCCTGGGAAGATTCAGGTCCTCTTCTGATCTTCTGAGGACTTGTTTCCAAAATGGAGGCTAGATTTGGTAATTTATAAGGTCACTGTTCTGTATCATTCTGAGGGAATTACAATGGTCTGGTTTCTGACTCTCTGTGATTCCAAGGACCATGGCACAACAACATCTTCTATTCTTTACTTTCTGTCAGTTTGTCCAAATTCATGTTTGTTGTTTCCATTACACCATCCATCCATTTCAAACTCTGCCATCTCGTTTTCCTTTTGCTTTCAATCTTTCTTAATATCAAAGACTTTTCCAAAGAGTAGTTAAATATTTAAAGTTTTAAAGTTTTTTTAAAGTATTTTAAGTTTCAGTTTCTATATTTGACCTTCAAGAGAATAGTCTTAATTAATTTCTTTAATTATTCACTTATTTGATCTCCTTGCTGTCCAAAAGTCTTCTCCAGCACCACAATTTGAAAGCACCTTATTCTGTGGTGCTCAGCTTTCCTTATGGCTCTTACAACCATACATTGCTACTGAAAAAAAGCATAGCTTGATTATACGAACCTTTGTTGGCAAGGTGACATCTCTGCTTTTTAGTATGCTGCCCAGATTTGCCATAACCTTCCCTCTGAGGAGTGTCTTTTAATTTCATGACTGTGTTGCTGTCTGTAGTCATCTTTGAGCCCAATGATATAAAGTCTGACTGCTTCCATTTTCTTCTCCTTCTATTTGCCAGGAAGCAATGGAACATTTGCCAAGATCTTAGGTTTTTTAAATTCATTTTTGTTTTTGCTATTAAGCTTCAAACCAGTTTTAAAATTCTCTTTTCTCACCCTCATCAAGAAGCTTTTAAATTCTTCTTTAGGAAGACTGAAGTTCAAATCTAGCCTGAAACACTTACTAGCTGTGTAATTTTGGATGTCTCTTAAATGTTCTATATTTTAATGTCCTCATCTGTGAAATGGAGATAATAATAGTACCTATCTAGTAGGTTGTTGTATGAATTGAATGAGTAAACATATATAAGGCCATAGAAATGGACTTACTGTATAAGCAAGCCCTGTCTGACTCCATTGCATAATGGTAACCTGGTGACCTTGAAACAGATTTCAATGTCAAGTACATTTCCAGTAAGTGAGATGGCCAAAGCTGACCATAGTCAATGGATCAGCTTCACCTCAGACATTTATTATCTGTATGACTCTTGGAAAAAATCATTTAACCCCTCTTACCTCAGTTTCTCATTTCTAAAATGAGCTGGAGAAGAAAATCCCACATGGGATCATAAAGATTAAACACAATTGAATAATGACACAGAAAAATAATAATTTCCCATCTTAATAATCTTCTTTTAGAGCATCATTAACAGGGAACTGCCAGGGACAGAGTACTAATTGCCTCTTGTATAGTTTCTTCCATTCTTGGATAGGTCAGTTGGAGAAAGCTGATCATTATTTTATGCCAAATTTGATTTCTCTGTCATTTCTATATCCTGATTTTAGTTCTAGCCTGTGGAGCCATAGTAACTAAATTCCTCCTATCTGTGGAAGCTTTTCAGATACTTGAAGATAGATATGATGTGTATATGTACACATTTATGTATGTATATGTACATTTATGAATATATATCCTAAGTCTTCTCTGCCCCAGACTCACTATTTTTGGTTATTTCAAATAATTTTTTCATGATTTCATTTCTCAATTCCTCATCATTCTAGTCACTCATACACTAGTGCTTCTAACTTGTCTTTCCTAAAAATATGTTGTCTTATTCACTACACAATATCTCAGATAATATCTGAAGAGGAGAGAATATAATGGGGCTTCCACATCTCTTCTTCTGGATGATATGAATCTGTCTAGGAAGCTGAAGATCATGCTAGCCAGATGAGATCAGAGGTCTATGCGAATAATAAGGAAGTTTTACTTGCTAATTTTATCCATCTTTCTAGCATGTTTGAATCTGACCAGCCACTCTCCTACGAGTATATTAGAGAGAGCCCTAGATTTAGAATGCATAGAATTGAGTTCAAATCTCAGCTCTGTTATCTACTCCCTATGTCCCTATCTTCCCTGGATCCCAGTTTATCTTTTAAATGGAAATGGTAATGATGATTTTTGGGACAAAATCTAGTTCTGAGAAATGCAAATTAAGGTAACTCTGAGGTACTACTTCATACCTCTCAGATTGACTAAGATGACACAAAAATATAATGATAAATGTTGGAGAGGATATGGGAAAGTTGAAACATTAATGTATTGTTAGGAGAGTTGTGAATTGATCTACCATTCTGGAGAGCAATTTGGTCTTATGCCCAAAGATCTATCAAACTGTGCATACCCTTTGATCCATCAGTATCTTTATTGGGTCTGTATCCCAAAGAGATCATAAAAAAGGGAAAAGGTACAAAAATGTTTATAGCACCTCTTTTTGTAGTGGCAAAGAACTGGAAATCGAAATGGATGCCCATCAATTGGGGAATGACTGCATAAGTTATGGTATGTGAATGTAATGAGATATTATTGTTCTATAAGAAATGACCAGCAGGCTGAAATTTCAATAAAACCTGGAAAGACTTATAGGAACTGATGTTAAACAAAGTGAGTAGAATCAAAAGAACATTGTACATAGCAACAACTTGATTATATGATGATCAATTGTGATAGATTTGGCTCTTTTCAACAATGAAGTGAGTCAAGGAAATTCCAGTAGATTTGGACTGAAAGGGCCATCTGCATCCAAAGAGAAAACCATGTAAACCAAAAATAGATCAAAGTATACTTTTTTTTTTTGTTATTGTTGTTATTTATTTGCTTGTTTTTTTCTCGTGTTTTTTCCCTTTAATTGTTTTATCTGATTTTTCTTTGTGCAGTATGATGAATATGGAAATATGTTTAGAAGAATGGCACATGTTTCAATTGCTTCCTGTCTATAGGAGGGAGAAAAATTTGGAACATAAGGTTTTGCAGAGGTGAATGTTGAAAACTATCTTTGCATGTATTAGGAAAAATAAAAAGCTATTAAAAAATCTAGCTCTGAATCCTATTACACCCTGACCTTATATTTGTTCCCTCTCCTTCCTCAATAACTGACTGTAGCATCTAAAAGGCTTTGAATCAAAGCTGCACACTCTTACTGAGCTTATCCCCTTTTACTTGCTACTTCTCTTAGCAATGTTGAAATCCCTGTCCTTAGGAGACCAGATAGCAATGCAGGTTAGGGAGCCTGGGAAAATTTTCATTCTGTTCTGCTTATTTTGATTAGGTCTTCATTCTTGTGAATGGCCAATCCATCCACCAGATTAACAAAAAATAATAAAGCTGATAAAATTATCGTTGCTCTTTGAAATGATGACTTAGAAATTGCCATTTAAAAATCCATCTGATTTACTACTTTGGCAGAGAAGGCATAGCTTTCTGTATGGTTGCCTTTTTCCTGATACAGCTCAGTACACTTTGTCAGTGCGATTTAAACAGTGTGCACACTGGAAGCAAAGAAAAATTATACTCCTCATTTTCCGTCTAAGTGGCACTAATAATCTTCTCCCTGGGATACTTGACATTTTCTGGAGTGTCGTCCAGAGTACTCAGAGAAGATGGCTAACAGATGGGGTCTGTCACTGGTATTGTGGCACTAGGCAACCCCAAATGCCAAAGAGAACAGGAAGGAAAAGTTGTCTTGGCAAAGGAAGATATCAGTTCTGAACGGGGGAAAATATGTCCCTTATTTACTGGAGGTGATGGTTAGCCCTTTGTTTTTCTAAGGTAAGAGTTGTGTCTCAAATAACACCCTATGAAACACAGGATTTCAGAGGGTAAGATATACTATATTTATTGACAAGATAATATGAATCAGCAATTAGTTTCCAATTTTCATTTTGGAGTTTATTCCCCAACTCAGACAAAATTATCTAACTCTCAGTTAGTCTTAAGAAAATCCATTTAAGTGAGCTCCCATTTTGTTGTTTGGGAACATATAACTTGATTTTTAATTGCTTTTTCAAATAATAAAAATTAGGACTAGAGAGTAGAAAAAGATGCTTTAGGTCACATTGTAGTTCAAAAAGAAATAGGTTTCCTATCTTAAGATAATGGCTTTAGAGCAGAAAGGAACCTCAGAATTATCAAATCAAATTAATTCTAATCTTGGATCTTTTAGCATATGATTTGAGGCTGATTACGTTTCTCTTTGGGTGGGCCTCAGTCTCTCCCTCTGTAAAATGAGAAATTTAGATTAGATGACCTCTAAGCTATCTAAAATATTGATTGATACATCCAGAGATCCCTCTTTGGAGAAATCTATTTTTTATCATGGTTTACAATTTGTTGACCTATATTTAATCTATATTGGTTAGGATTCAAACTAGTACAAGCCCTATCAAAAAGTCATTTTACAAAGTCACAGCCCCAGAGACTACCTGGGAGGAAGAAGGTTAATTAGAATCAACTGAGGCAGAGCACATCTCTACAGGCCTCCAGTATATAATGGTAGTTGGAGCTACTAATGAGAGAATGGAACTTTCCTCCAACAAGCTGTTGGGGGATTAAGGTTGTTGTGAAAATACCAGAGAAGGAGAAGACTGGTTATTCTAAGAATTTGTTGTTTTTTAGTCATGTACAATTCTCCCCATTTGGAATTTTTTTGGCAATGATAGTGGAATGGCTTGCCATTTTCTTCTGGAATTTTACAAATGAGAAAACTGAGGCAAACATAGTTAAGTAACTTTTCGAGTCACTTAATTGGTACATGTCTGAGAGAGGACTTGAAGTCAGGTTTCCTGAATCCAGGGCCAGTGTTTAGTCCACTGTGCCACCTAGAGAATAAGAGAAAGTAGTACATCATGGTTTCTAGAAAATTTATTAAGTAGCAATGAATTGTGAATTATATCAAAGATCAAGATTTCTGCTGAGGATAGAATGAGAGAAGTCATTGTAAGTCACATAAAGGAAAAAGTAGACTCCTTGTACTTAATGCTTTTTTTTTCTTTGAGAATTGCTTGCCCTCTGTTTGTCTGGCAAGATTAATACTTTGTTATAAGTAATAAACTACATCTTGTGACCTTTTATTGGATAATAGACTCATAGAAGAGCACTGGAAAAGATCCTGATGTTGGGAAAAATTGAAGGCAGAAGGAACAAGGAGACAGTAGAGGATGAGATGGATAGATAATGTCATAGAAGTAATGATCATGAAATTGGGCAGATTTTGGAAGACAATAGAGCATAGAAGAATCTGGCATAGTCCATGGTATCACAGAGATTCATAAAGGACTGAACAGCTGAATAGCAACAACAACATCCAAGAGCATGGATGATGTATAATTTCATCTTCCTATTTCTTCCATCATTTAGGTTATGCAATACATATTAATTATATTGAATTGAGCATGTAAGTGAAATCGGAACTGCAAATCGTGACATTGTTAAATGTGTGTCCAGTGTGTAAAACAGGTGAATGAATGCTGACATGTTTCCTTGTCATTTCATCTGTCCAAGCCTAAATACCAATATGGCTACCATCCACTCTGTGGCCTCAAAGAGGGAAAAATGGTTCTGAGCATGATTTTCTAAGACCCACGAAGATTTGTTTCAGTCAGACATCAATAAATACTTGATGCTTGGATAGAGGATGGATGGAAGGATGGACTAACAAAATGCATGGATTATTCCTGGGATCCTGTCATCTAGCCATACAGGCTGTCATATTGTCATATCCCCAATTGCCATACAGTTCCTGTTGGCCCTCAGGTTGACTACATGACCAGATGCCTTCCTCTGGGAACCTCAACAGAACTGAGATCTTTCTCCACAGGGTGCATATTCAAGGCCCAAAATCTCAAGTTAGCACACATGGTACTCTGTCAGTCATGCAACTGTCAGAACAGAGAAAGTATATCAGCTAACAAATCAGGCACAAAAAATATAAAACTTAAAAAACAGAAAAAAGAATGTTTCATTCCATAGTGTTTATTGAGCACCAAATAACATGCTCGATCCTGTGCAGACATAATGAGAAGAAATACACCTTTATCCAATGAGTTTCTATTTTGTTTGTACAACAAACTCATATATCAGAAAGAGCAATCAACATTATATAGAATTGTGAGGTGCAGACAATAAGGACTATAGAAGGTCAGTTCAGAGTGAATTGGAGCAGACATAGAAGGCTTCCTGGAAGACATAGAGTTTGAGTTGGGCCTTGAAGTTCAGGTAAGATCTGGCTAGTCAATTTTTTACCCATGATATCAGGCCCAATTTTCCTGAGGACTCAGGGACTAGGTCAATATGCCTATCAGTGGTTCTATAAGGTATGAGTGTAGCCCACATAAAAATCTCAGTTAGTAGAGGAGTAACCAGAGAAAATCTCTTATCATTTATGATATGGTGGTCATCCTGGTTCCCTAGATAAAATAATGATAATAATAAAAGTAATTATTTATTTAGTGCTCCAAGGTTTTAAAAGTGCTTTACAAATATTAAATCATTTGATCCTCACAACAATCCTGAGATACAGTTGTTATTATTATACCCATTTTGCAGATGAAGAAACTGAGGAAGGCAATGTTCCATAGTTAGTAAGAGCATGAAGCTGTATTTGAACTGCTCTTTCTTTTTCCTTTCTCACCTTCCATCTAGATTTGACATTTCATCCAATGAGTCACCTAGTTACCTCTCTATAAACACTAAAATGAAATCATTTTGTATAATTTTAGACATGAAAGGAATTTCAAGACAATGCAATCAAAGGATCACAGGATCACAGCTTTGTAGCATGATCTCAGGGCCATCTAGTCCAGTCCCCTTATTTTATAAAAGAAAACTCAGGCTTGCAGAGATCCAAGTTGACAAAGATCTTGGCTGAAGTAGAACTTGCTCCTAGATTCACTGACCCCCAAACTAGTGATCTTGCCATTTTATCACAATGCCTCCTATCCCTTCATTTGGCATATAGAGGAACTGAACTTCTGGTAGTAAAGAAAACTGCCCAACATTATAGAGTGAATAATGACAGAGTCAGGGCTAGAACGCAGGACTCCTGACTGTATTCCCAATAATTTCTCTACTGAGATGTTCTAGAGTATTTTTAAAAATTTAAAAAGCCACAACAAACTTATAAGCCTGTGATGAAAGACTCCATTGCCTCATTAGATCCCAGTTGGTAGGAAATAGGTTTAAAGGGAGCTCATTTGAATTAGGATTTTCTTTAAAAAAGGGGAAAAAATGAGGAAGGAGTCCCTTACATAAGAGAGCAAAGAGAAGATAAGGAACCTTATCTTAAGTCCAGCCTGAAGTGATCTCTCTTGTTTCTGAACTTCCTTAGCTTCTTAAACTGCAGGTTGTGTCCCCATATGGGGTCTTGTAACTGAATGTGGGATTCACAAAATTATGAGTTATGTTTGTTCTGTATACCTATTTTATATACCTAAACCTGGGATTGCATAAAAATTTCTCAGGCTAAAATACCCCTGAGTTTTGTCTTTCTCTTCATCCCAATTTCTGTCTCTGTCTGTATCTCTCTCTGTTTCTGTTTGTCTCTCTCTCTTTGTCTCTGTCTGTCTCTTTCTCTCTGTGTCTATGTCTGTGTCTGTGTCTGTGTCTGTGTCTGTGTCTGTCTCTCTCTCTCTCTCTCTCTCTCTCTCTCTCTCTCTCTCTCTCTCTCTCACACACACACACACACACACACACACACACACACACACACACACACAGAGCCCTATCTGTGTTTCCTCACTGTTTCATGTATGTGAAGCTTTTCTCCTCTGCTATAGGGTAAACTGTAGTCCTGGAAGACTCCCTGAGACCATCACTTTTTTGTCTTCTCTAAGTGAGGAAGGCATGACTTTTGTTTTCTTCTTTTCATTATCCTCCTGACTATAAGTGCTCTAGAGACAGGGTCTGGGTCTCTTCCTTTTTGTCCCATCCTTTTGCATCTTAAGACTGGCTGAACACAGAATTGAATAAAGAGGAGGGTTCATTAAACAGCTAATGGATGGATAGATGGATGCATGGAAGGATAGACTAACAGATGGATGGATGATTCCTTAAATCCTGCCATCCAGCAATATAGGCTGTTATGTTGTCATATTTTCCATTTCCATGTAGTTCCTGCTGGCCCTCAGGTTGACCAGATACCTTCCTCTGGGAACCTCAGCTGAGCTAAAATCTTCCTCCACAGGGTGTATATTCAAGGTCTGAATCTGAAGTTAGCACACAGATGGAGTGGTATTCTCTGTCAGTCATGCAATTGTCAGAACAGAGAAGGTATATCAGCTGACAAATCAGTCAGCAACTATTTTTCTCTGGAACCCTGGAATTCTCTGTCTGCTATGTGGGGGATGCTTTTAAAGAAAGCAGTTCTTGGAACATTAGCTCCTACTTTCTTATTTTTATCCTCATGACTAGACTTCTAATCTTGAAAATGATCTAATAATAACCTAAATAATAATCTAGTAATATAGATATAACATAATAATATTGATGTAATTATAATATAATATCTAAAATAATTTTAAAATTATCTAATCTTGAAAATCATTTGGACAGTGCCAAGTATATGTTGTTTTGTCACGTCCAATTCTTTGGCACCCATATGAGGTTTTCTTGACAAAAATACTAGAATGGTTTCCTGTTTCCTCCTACAGGGGATTAAGGCAAACAGAAACTTGCCCAGGTTCACACAGCCAGTGAGTGGTTAAGTTGAAATTTGAACTCAGATCTTCCTAGACTTCAAACCTAGCACTCTATCCACTGAGCCTAAACACCTAACATGTTCATAGATTGGCTGACTATCTTTTCCTGTAATGAAGAGAGAATCTGTTGATTCATCTTTTAAAATGTATTTAAGAAAAAATGGAATAGCTTATCATACACATTCAAAATAACAATAATCATTCATGGAACTAGATATTTTGGGGAGAAATTCATTGAATTCAGGAGAAAGGACTAGATTTAAAATTGTATGTCTCTTTTCCAAATAGCCAGTTATATAAACTCTGTTGTCTTTTTTTTTTCTTCTAGACTGATTTGTCCGTGAGGAAGTCCTAACTCTTGCAAAAATAGAAATTTAACCTCAAGCTTTAGGAAGTTATAGAAAATGTGCCTTCCAATTCCACTCCATTCAGCTCAATTACTGTATCCTGAGAGCCTGCTGGGGTTTTCCCAGACCTGAAAAAACCTTGTTTTAGAGTCTAAGTCATTCAATGAATAGTGTCTTGCCTGCTACTAAATTCTACACTTTGAATGCCATTCTCTGCCCTGCTCTGCCCCTCAGCCCCTATCTTGATTGATGCAGAACTCTGTGTTGGAGCCTTAGCTTTCTTAGATGTATCCTAGAACCATAAATTTAGAGCTAGAAGAGATCTAAAAGTTCATTTCCCACAATCCTCTCATTTTATAGATAAGGATACTGAGGTATAGAGAGGTTGAGGGAATTGTCCAGATCACAGGTAGAAGTGGTACAGAAGTATATTAACTCATGTTCTTTAATCCCACAGCCAGGTGGGATTAAAGCAGGAGAAAGGGCTCTTGGCTTTTCAAGGACTGAAAATCAGAAGCTTTCTATCATCTGTTTCCCTATAATGCAGACAGTATAGGTTACTGGTACTGCCACATCTCAAAATAGGTTTGATGATCTTGCCTACATCTAGGTTCCAGTTTTATATAAATCCCTTATTATATATGTGATTCTATGAGAGTTATTACCCCTTCATGTTCTCAGGTGTATGATGTGGAGGTCTCCTCAGAT